>NW_019157511.1:0-2325 GCF_002288905.1 Enhydra lutris kenyoni | reverse complement strand
CCCTCAGGATTTGAAATTCGGATGCCTGGGAGCAGTAGCAGAGGCTTTTCTGTCTGGACTCTATATCCAGGGTGGCCTCGGAATGATAGGGTTGCTACATGGGTCCATGGGAGGTTCTTCCTATCTGGGGTTTTTCCCCGGCTCCCAAGAGTTTGCTGTCTTTCTGGGGGAAGGGAAAGTGCTGTTTTCCACGTAAGGGGTCCCGCCTAAACTAGGATTCCACTGAGGGGTTGTGGGTCACGTGGCCTGGACAACCCCACCAAGGTTTAGGATTTCGGCCAAGAGGCACGAGAGGCCTGCTCTCTGGCTTCCTGGTCCAGCCCCCAACAGGGTGTGCTTTAAAGGGGTCTCAGGCTGAGGGTCACAAGGCCTGTTTGTGCCCAGCTGCCCCTCCTGAGTGGGCGTGGTCTCATGGGCCATGTAGCTGGCTCCCACCCTAGAGTAGTACAACCATCTCCACTTCCACATTCCTGCCATGAGGAAGGAGGAGTACTCTGCTGTGATTCAGGTTCCCCCATAGGCAGGGATTTGCGCTACCTTCTGGGGTCAGATAACTGCATACCCAGGTTTGCAGGATATGACGGGCTCTGACCAAGACAGAGCCCACCTGCAGGATATGGTTGGCGTTTTGTGGCTGGCTGACAGGAGGCCGGGGCTTCGGCTGTGTCAGACAGAGCATCAATTCACAGGGCGGCCTATGATATCAGGGTACCCTTGAGGGCCATGCTTCTGGACCCTCCTCTGGGGATTCTGGGCAGACCCGGAGGGCCTTTCTTCCGTCCGGTGTGCAGGCAGAAGGCAGCTTTGTTTTTCCAGAATTCCCAATATGGATGGCCTGCAGGCAAGGTGTGTGAGGATAGAAGTCTGAAAACAAAG
Source organism: Enhydra lutris kenyoni (assembly GCF_002288905.1). Taxonomy (NCBI): domain Eukaryota; kingdom Metazoa; phylum Chordata; class Mammalia; order Carnivora; family Mustelidae; genus Enhydra; species Enhydra lutris. Next base: position 1,449 of record NW_019157511.1, on the reverse strand, counting down.
CTATGCTTATGTTCAGTGCCGAGGCCATAACGGTTCCAATGTGCAGCGTCTGTTTCGAGATCTCAAGCACCTGAGGACGTTCGAGTGTGAGATGTCTGCTCACGCTGGAATTTGTATCCATGATGGCCCAGGAATGCTCGTGCGGCCTCCAGAAGCCTTGGCGGCTTTCCGAAGCTGGAGCTTGTGAGCTGCTCCAAACAGCAAGGTGTCCTTCAGCGGGACAGGGGAAGTCCAGTTAGAGGGCTCCTGGGTCCCCATATGGAAAGATTCGATAGAAGAGCTCTCAGAATGGATGCCTGGAACTCCACCTCCGTTACCACTGAAGCCTAGGAACAGGGCAGCTTTGATCCAGTGGCTCTTCTTCGCAGTTCCAAGGGATCTGAATTGACGGAGGTTCTCAGTCAGACGGGTCACAATGCTGCTTGGTGTCCAGGGAGACCTTAGAATGTGGCGGTAGCTCTGGGGCCATGCAGGAACCTCCTAGCCTGTGCGTGGAGCCCCGTTCCCTAGAGCAAAGTTCCTTCTCGGGACCTGAGGGGTTCTACTGTATGGCTCAGGGACCACACGTTGGGCCATAGGTTGGATTTCCAGAACAGTCCGGAGGGACAGAGGCCTGAAAACCTAAGCTAGGTTTTGGATGGGGTCCTGGGGCATTTCAGGTTGAATCTTCCGACTCAGGCCCATTGACGTGTGTTTCTTCCTGGAGGTAGGTGTTGACGGTGTCTCATACTGCGCCTTTCCTCCGGAGCGGCCTATAAATTGGGATGGGGTCAGGTGCCTTGAAGGTTTCTCCCATTCTGGATGGTTTGGGCAACTGAGACGGGTAGAGTTTCTTCGGGAGAGCAGGCCCAGTGATGCGGTGTATCTGGGGGTCCAATCCTTGAGGGCATGTGGTCAAGGCTTTGTGAACTAAGTCTTCAGACAGCAACTCGGGGAAGAATTAGGGGCGAGGATATGGCAGGCCCGATGTGCAGACCCTGAAAGCAGCTCCTCAGGATTTGAAATTCGGGTGCCTGGGAGGCAGTAGCAGAGGCTATTCTCTCTGGACTGTATACCTAGGATGGTCTCGGAATGGACGGGTGAGCACATGGGTCCATGGGATATTCTCCCTTTCTGGGGATTCTGCCAGGCTCCCAAGAGTTTGGTGTTTTTCTTGGGTAAGGGAAGAGATTTCCATTCCATCTCAGGAGTCCTGCCCAAACAGGGATTCCAGAGACGGGTTGTGGGTCACGTGGCCTGGACAACCCCAGCAAGGGTTAGGATTTGGGTCTAGGGGCACAATAGGTTCTCTCTGTGGGATCCTGGACCACCCCCGACAGTCTGTGCTTGAAAGGGGTCTCAGGCTAAGAGTCACAATGCCTGTTTGTGCCCAGTTGCCCCTCCTGAATGGGCGTGGTCTCAGGGGCCATGCAGGTGGCTCCCACTCGGAAAGTAGTACAAGCGAATCAA
>NW_019157510.1:0-2326 GCF_002288905.1 Enhydra lutris kenyoni | reverse complement strand
GCAATATTCATATCACATAAACTAAAAATTTCAGTCAGAGATAAAGATGACACTGCATCATTCTTGAAGGGTCTATCGACCAAGAAGATCTAACAATTGAAAATATTTATGCCCCCAATACAGGAACAGCCAACTACATAAGACAACTGTTAATCAAGATATAGAGACATATTGATGTGAGCACAGTAACAGTAGGGGAACTTGACATGCCACTCTCAGTAATAGATCACCCAAACAGAAAATCAATAAAGAAATAACAGTATTGAATGACACATTGGACCAGATGGACCTCATAGATATGTACACAACATTCCAACCCTCAGATTGTTTGTCAGAGTCCATGGTCTCTCATGGATCATCTCCCCCTACAATTTCCCCCAACTCCCTTCTCTTCTCCATCTCCCTATGTCCTCTGCATTATTCCATTGCTCCACAAATAAGCAAAACAATATGATAATGCTTGACATATTTCACTCAGCATAATCTCTCCCAGTCCCGTCATGTTGATACAAAAGTTGGGTATTCAAACTTTCTGATGGAGGCATAATATTCCATAGTATGTATGGACCACATCTTCCTCATTCATTTGTCCATTGAAGCGCATCTTTGTGCTTTCCACATTTTGGTGACTGTGGCCATTGCTACTATCAACATTGGGTACAGATGGCCCTCTTTTCGCTACATCTCTGTCTTCGGGGTTAAGACCCAGTAGTGCAATTGCAGGGTCATAGGGTAGCTCTATATTTAATTTCTTAAGGAATCTTCACACTGTTTTTTTAGCTGGCTATAACAACTTGAAATCCCAGTTAAAGTATAAGAGGGTTTCCATTTTTCCACATCCTCTCCAACACATTTGTTTACTGTTTGTTAATTTAGGCCATTCTAACAGGTGTAAGGTGGTATCTCCGTGTGATTTGGATTTGAAACTCCCTGATAGCTAGTGAAGATGCACGTTTTTTCATGAGTCTGTCAGCCATTTGTAGATCCTCATTGGAGAAGTGTCTGTCCACATCTTCTGCCCATTTTTTGATATGATTATCTGCTTTGTGTGTGTTGAGGTTGAGGAATTCTTTATAGATCCTGGATATCAGCCCTTTGTCTATATTGTCATTTGTGAATATCTTTTCCCATTCACTGGGTGCCTCTTTGTTTTGTTGACTGTTTCCTTTGCTGTGCAGAAGCTTTTCATCTTGATGAAATCCCAAAACTTCATTTTTGCTATTATTTCCTTTGCCTTTGGAGGTGTGTCTTGAAAGAAATCGCTGTGGCCGATGTCGACGAGGCTACTGCCTATGTTCTCCTTTAGGATTCTGATGGATTCCTGCCTCACGTTGAAGGCTTTTATCCGTTTCTAGTTTACCTTTGTGTATGGTGTAAGAGAATGGTCGAGTTTCATTTTTCTACACACAGCTGTCCAATTTTCCCAGCACCATTTATTGAAGAGAGTGTCTTTTTTCCACTGTATTTTTTTCCTGCTTTATTTGACCATAAAGTTGAGGGCCCATGTTTGGGTCTATGTGTCTGTTTTTGGGTCCAGACCATGCTGTCTTGGTGATCACAGCTTTGTAGTAAAGCTTGAAATCAGGCAACATGATGCTCTCTGTTTTGTTTTTCTTTTCAACAATTCCTCAGCAATTAGGGGTCTCTTTTGATTCCATACAGATTTTAGGATTGTTTGTTCCAGTTGTTTCAAAGATGCCGGGGGAATTTTGATTGGAATGGCATTGAAAGTATAGATTGCTCCAGGCAGTATAGACATTGTAAGAATGTTTTTTCTTCCAATCCATGAGCCTGGAATGGTCTTCCATCTTTTTGTGTCTTCAATTTCTTTCACGAGTGTTCTGTAGTTCTTTGAGTACAGATCCTTTCCCTCTTTGGTTAGGTTTAGTCCCAGGTATCTATGGTTCTTGGTGCTATAGTAATTGGAATGGTTTCTCGAATTTCCCTTTCTGTATTTTCATTGTTAGTGTATAAGAAAGCCACTGATTTCTGTACATTGGTTTTGTACCCTGACACACTACTGAATTTCTGTATGAGTTCCAGTAGTTTGGGGGTGGAGTCTTTTGTGTTTTCCATATAAAGTATCCTGTCATCTGCGGAGAGAGAGAGTTTGACTTCTTCCGTGTCAATTTGAATACTTATTATTTCTCTTTGTTGTCTAATTGCTGTTTCTGGAACTTCTAACACTATGTTGAACAAAAGTGGTGAGAGTGGGCATCCTTGTCATGTCCCTGATCTCAAAGGGAAGGCTGTCAGCTTTTGACACTGAGATGATATTTGCCGTGGGTCTTTCATAGATAGATTTTATGAATTTCAGGAATGTTCC
>NW_019157509.1:0-2327 GCF_002288905.1 Enhydra lutris kenyoni | reverse complement strand
CAGGAACACGGCTTCCTGAGAAGGGCACGTAGAGCTTGAGGCGACCTAGAGGGTTTTCACTCGTGAGTTAAACCCGCCCACCGGGGGACAGAAGTCTGGAGGCACCAGACGGGGCTCCATCCACCTCTGAACCTTGCACAACGGGCCTATCCTGGCTGACCCAGATTCTTTCCTAAATGCTTGCTGACTGACCGGACGACTCACCCAAAGGGGTTATTCATGGATCCTCAGGAAGTGAGATTACGTATCCTGTTTTCTCCTCCTTCTCCTCTTGAGGACAAACAGGTGTTAATTGCAAGGTGTTGGAGCTTTTCAAAGGGAACCATCCGAACGGTGTCGGTTGGGACACCGTGGCAATCGCTCTTCCCACGTTCCTCCTTAATGACAGGAAATGCTATTTCAAAAGCCGTCACACAGTAAATCTCTTTTTAAAGGAACCAGAGGGAAATTCAGACCCACCCCTACGGGAGGAATCAAGTGCTTTCCAGGCCACTCACTTATTACCCAAACTCGCTTGGCCAGAACGTACTGCTCTTAAAACCACGGGAATTTAAAAGGAATAAAACCATAGGTAAAGATTCCCAGAAGAAATTAATTATAATTTTCCAGTATGGCCTTCAGCAAGCACTTTACAGTTCTGCTCAAAGATGAGCAAAATCATGACAGACCCATCGACAGACCTGTGCCTTCGTTTGGATATGGTAATGAAGAGAAAGGAATGTGTCCTCACCGCCAAGGGTCCTTACGAGCCAATGCTTCGAACATCTAGTGACGGGTCCCGCCAGTTTCACATCTCTGTCAGGAAGGATTATACTCAGCCTCAATCAGAGCCAAGAGAGGACCAGATGATTCCACAGCAAAATGCTGAAATCACAAAAGGAGAGCCAGGATAGTGCAAGGAGAAACGTCTTCCTCAAGCACCTCCCAGAACAATTTCCACCCATGAAAGCAACCCTACTTTCTATTGACCATTTAGATGCTCTGTCCGTGTAAGTCACACACACCAGATTTTAAAGATTAGGACCACAAAGAGGAGGTAAAATATCTCCTTTACATTCAACACACCTCATTGACATGATATTTGGGTATATGGGATTTTAAAAAACCATGTTGTTAAAATTAATTTTAATCCTTTTTTTTTTTTTTGACACAACTACTGGGAAATTTTTAAATTACATAAGTGCCCACCTCTGAGGCCAGCGCTGTGCCCTTCTTGCATAGTTCTGGTCTAAACAGGGCCCGAGTTCCCTTCAAGCTCTGTAGCCCGGTTCCACGGCCCTATCACAATAGGACCAGCCTGGGTCTGCTCCGGCTGGCCACGGCAGCAAAGCAACACAGACCGGGAGGTTTCCATAGGGGCCAGAAGTCTAAAATGCAGGTGAGACAGATTTGATTCCTTCCAGGGGCCATGAGGGAAGGATCCATTCCAGTCTTGTCTCTGGCCTGTAGACAACTGTCTTCTCTCTGTGTGTCTTTATGGTGTCTTCGCTTCTTGGGTCTGTGTCCAAATCTCTCCCTCTCTAAGGACACCAGTCCTACTGGATTACAGCCCAGCCCAATTACTTCAAAACAACCTGGTTCCCTGTGTCAAGACCCTCTCTAAATAAGGTCGCCCTCTGAGTTACCAGGGGTTAGGACTCCAGCACATGAATTTGATGGTGGGCACACGATGCAGCCCGAAACAGGACGTGAGTCTGGAGAAATCCCCCCCAGATGAAAGGAGTGGCAGCGTCCCACAGTGGTGCTTACAAGGCGGCCTCCTCTGTTCGGTAAATCACTCTCCATATCCAAGTCGTTTGTACCGTCCTCCAGCAGCTGTTACAGTAATTCCCCCTGATGTCACTCAAAGCTTCCATTTCCTCCAGATTTCCCCAAAAGACTCAAACTTCTCTTTTTTCTAACTTTTTCTAATTTTTCTAATAGAAGACCCAGCTGTATCAATGCATAATTGATTATTAGGGTCACTGTGGAAGGATTCAAGCTTAAAGTGATACAGGGTGGCAAAATTCTTTTTATTACACTTCCTACAATTTGTTTTCATTTCTGTCTCAATTAAAATTTAAAAATGTGTCTGAATTTTTAAGCCCCAATTTCAAAATCTGCAACTTTGTTTTGCTGAGGAAGTTGGCGGTGTTATAAATGTGCAAAGCAAGCCAGTTTAGAATTTTTGATATTCTCCCTATGCGTAGTGCAGGAGGGCATAAGGAGCTTAAAGAAAGAAAAGCAGCGTTTTAAAAACCACTTCAGCAAATCCTGGGCCTGGGACGGGTTGCTATGGAGGCAGGATGGAAGGAATCTGTAGAAACTAGAGACATTTTTGCAAATAA
>NW_019157508.1:0-2329 GCF_002288905.1 Enhydra lutris kenyoni | reverse complement strand
GCCTGGGGAGCTGGGGTGTGCATGTTGAGGGGGCGAGGGGGATGTGGTTTCTAGAAAACCCTCAGCAAGATTCATGCAGACACCACCCACTGCATTCGAGTCAAGTAAGTTCTGTTTCCTAAAGAAACACACGAATGAGAGGAAAGAAACGGAGGACATTGCTGGGAAAGGCAGAATTACACCAAGAGTGGCAGCAAGGATGCCGACAGCACAGTCAAAAGGAAGGTACAGTGGGCTTGGGTGCAGAAGGCCTTGGCTCTCCCTGACACACCGCTATGGAGAGCAGTGGTCTGACCTTGAACAAGTCCAAGGGTGACCTTGGATGAGGCCTGCAGTGTGACCTTGGATGACTCACGTAAGTGCTTGCTGCTTCAGGCTCCTTCCCCTGTAACCTGCAGTCCAGGGGACCTAGGAGAGATGTTCTGGTGAGGCAGAGAGTGGGAACCCTGTCTGCTCCGCTCTGACCCTCTGACCCTGACCCCACTCTGGGTCACACCTAAGCATGTCTCCTGTCAGGCGAACAGGAAGAGCCAAGCCAACGACAGCACCTATCTGGTCACCCAGAGTTTCTTGCTTTGTCTGGAATCTCTGATAATAGATGGAAGTTCTGATGGGAAAGGGACAATGAATTTAGGCTTCTCATTTTCTGAGTCACGGCCGCAAAGCCAAAGGGCAATTGGGAAAAGAAACGATGCGTGACCAGCCAGGGAGGTACCTTCAGGACTTCGATTCATGTTTGCTGGAGCCTCTGATGGGGATCAGACCTTGGAGGAAGTTCTTCCAGGCGCATAATTGCCAAGTTCGCTCACCAACCCAGGCCCACGTGGTGACCGATGTGCTCTGCCCGACCCTGCTCCTTCCTCGTGGTTCGCACTCAATCACCTTTGCTTTCGAGGCCCGGATGGCTGTGTACCGAGGAGATCATTCGGAAGAGGGCTGACCCTGGTTATTTGATACTGGTCTGGAAGGAGGAAGTTGTCCTAAAGAATTTCTGAGAGCTCTTGGAGCTGCACGGTATAATATTATTATGTCTGAAGTCAAATCATTTGGAAGCATTAAAATGTTTATTTTTACAGACCTCAGGAAACAGCAGGCAGGGCTCTGATATCAGATGAGACGAGAGGCACAGGAAGGGCCAAACCAGAAAGGGTGACCATGGGAGCTCAGGCTGGGGCCGCACAGGGACCTTCTTCTAGCCCTCAGCGGGAGTTCTGCTGTCCTGGGAGGTCCTTTCCTCCCAAAGCCACCTCACCTCTCCTGGACTGGGGACTCCAAGCAAGGCACAGTCCACCCCAAATTAGCTGGCAACTAACCAACAAGGATCTCACTGATGGCAGCAAGAATGATGTTTAATTTATACACACATCTTCTGGACAGTTCTCAAAAGGCATGAGAAAGGCCCAGGGTAAACTCATGCAGTGGCCCTTGGAGAGGGCACCCAGACTCGCTCTTGGAGACCACAGGAGAGAGCCAACTAGGCTGGCTGTGCAGTCATTTGTTTCTCTGGGGCTCCTGTCCCTAATCTGTAATATTCAGGGGCAAACAGAGAGCCTCCCCGTGTCCTTCCAGCTTTAAAAGTCAGTGAACGGTGAAAAGTGGGGGTTGCAGGGTCAAAAGAGCGTCTTCAGGCTAACGTCACTATGACATGGGAAGCCAAGGTCCACAGCATCTTCATCTGAAATTTCGCTAGAGCTCCCATTTACCTTGTGCCCAGCCTGTGTCTGTTTTCCACTACTGTCAGGGTTCTAGAAGTTCATGCACTGCCCACCACTGACAGTAGGGGCATCTCTCTGTCCAGATTTTCCCTTTTCATAAGGATGTCAGTTACAGGAGATTAGGGCCCACTCTAACGACCTCATTGTAATGTGATTGCATCTGTAAGGACTCTAGTTCAAATAAGGTCATGTTCTGTGGTACCAGAGAGGAGGACAGCAGCAAGGTTTCTGGGTAAAATTCAGGTCAGCCCTTAACAATCCACTCTCTGGCCCCCCAAATTCGTGTCCTTCCCATGTGCAAAATACCTTCACCCAATGCCCCCCAAAGCACTAATCATTCCAGCATCAAATCTAAATCTGAAATCTCATCTGTCCTCCTCCACTCAAAGACCCAGATCTCACCCAGAGCATGGGACCCGAGGACTGCATCCAGAAGCCACAATCCCCTGGTAAAGCTGCCCAACAGCTGCGCAGTCCTGACATCACCCTCATTAGTCCCAGCAGCCAATGGCCTACAGTTCCCAGAAACCGTTTCTCCGAGGAAGTTCGAAGACCACCTCAGAGGACGTTCTTTGGGAGCGAACGAAGAGGGAAGTGGGTCAGAGCCTCCTGCC
>NW_019157507.1:0-2329 GCF_002288905.1 Enhydra lutris kenyoni | reverse complement strand
TTAGCATAATGTAATATACCTACAACATGTTGAAATCACCAAGTTAATTTCAAGAGTTATCAGCCTAAAACCTTTAAAAATGACCGAAGAAGCACCTGGCTTCATCAGTCAGTAGGATACTTGATCTCTGGGTTAAGAATTTGACCCCGCATCAGGCATAGTTTACTTGGAGAAAAAAAAAAAATGAAAAAAAAAAGGACTTACACATAAGCAAAATCAATGAGGCTTAAACGATGGAGCTGTTCAGTGTTGTGATGGATCCTGTCTCCCATTCATTCAGCCACTGGGAACTGCACACTCAGGTGGTGCCAGTGCTTATCAGCCAACGAGGTTCTCCATCTAAGAACTCAGGGCCTAGAGGAGAAGATGGAAAAACAAGACACAAAAATGAGAATGAAAAGAGCAATTGCTCCATAGGAAAAGAGCAAGGGACTACAACCAAGTCCTGAGCTCCAACAAGTGAGGTGTTTGACAAGGCTATGCTGAGATGACATTGAGAATTTCTGTGTCAGGAAAAGAAGGAGACAGCCCTACACAAATCTGAGTGTATTCAGCCTGGCAGAGGATACCATGGCGCAGAGCATTGGGGGCAGAATTTGATGTTCCCAGAGTAGAGGTTAGAAAGGAGGCCAGGGTGGCCAGAGGAAGCTAAGGGAGAGAGTAGAGAGGGAGGGTAGGAGGGGAAGGCCCCGGGGCATTTCGACAGTATCAGTGCCCTTCTCCCAGGGCTGTGTGACCACATTTCCACACAGTCAGGGGCTGAACCCACAAACACTCTCTCTCAATCTCAAGGGATCAGAAATCCAGCACTGCTTAGCTGGGGGCTCCTTCCACAGTCTCTCATTAGGTTGAGGCTGTTGACAATACCAAGGGAGGACCTGCTTCTCTGAGTACCTGAGCTTACTTAGGGGCATTGGCCAGATACAGCCCATCTCAAACCTGAGTTCTTCTGTCTGTTGTTGACCCACAGTGCTGGTCACATGCATATGTCTGTGTCATGGTTCAACCTAAGGGCTTGTACTCCAGTATAAGGATCTGATAAAGAACATGGGTCAGAGTCAACATGGGGCTGGACAATGAGATTTTATAACTAAATCTCAGCAGGGAGTTTGGGTCATGTTGGCATTTTCTGTGGAATGTTAGTGAATCAATAAATCCAACCAAACTCAGGGGAGGGGGTTACACAAGGACATATGCAGAGGATTTGGGGAACCAATGGTACCCCTGAGGGGAGAAGGTGATGATCCCTGCTGGGTCAGTGCCTTGCCCAGAATCAGACTGGTAGGAAGGCTTACCAAGCATGAATCCAGCTCTTTGAGTATCTTCAAAAGTGGGGTCCTGGTGCACCTAGACATTCACTGGGGGCTCTGGAAAAGGATGTCTAGAAAGAAGTGGCTATATACATGGAAATGGTATTGAGCTGAAGGTGATCATTAATATCCTGGAAAGGAGACATCTCCCCATGTTGTTGTCTGAGGAGGAATCCAGGTTATGGCAACCCACAGAATGGACCCATATCTACATCACACCCATTGAAAGGGGGTAATGGCTTGCATCCCAGGACAGGCACTCTCTAAGGGTAAGGATGCATTCTGAACATAACAGGCCAAGACACCAATCCCTTCTTTAGGGTTTCCATTGATAATTAGAAGCCTAAGATCTTCTGAAGCTATTACCCACCAGCTGTAGGTGGGACTACCATCTTCTGGGACTCCAGAATGTGAGCACTGATGAACACATGTGTGCACACAGGAGCGAGAGTGCATGTGCACACATAAGCTCACAAACCAGTAGGGACTGCGGGGTGGGATCTGACTAGTAGCAGATTCAAAGAAATTGATAGGAGGAAGGATATTTGGTCAGAGGTATTTCCTACATGTGACACTACTCCTCAAAAACAGGTAAGGATAGAGAGTTGTGTCTGAAACCAGATGTGTTCCCAAGCTGGGGCCCTGGCTGTACCCAGATCTTACCTGGGTCCCTGTGGAGAGGAGTGTGTTGGTATCACTGTGTACAGATATGGCTTTGCATGGAGAAAGGGGATGAGGAGATGGCAAACCAGAGCACTGTTTCCTTAGGTGTCAAACCAGGAGTGGATTCCAGTAGATGATCCCAGGCAGTGATGTCACTTTCTTGACCACAGGCCCCAATAGAACTTGGAACCCCTGCAACCAGGCACTCCCATTCTAGTGTAGTCCAGTGTCAGGGTTACTTGACGAGAGACATGTGGTATGGAAAGATGTTCTCTTGCTGCTTGACTAATTTCTGGGGTTCTGGCTTCTAGAAACCCCAAGGGAATGGCTTTTTCACATGCTGCAGACATTGGCTC
>NW_019157506.1:0-2329 GCF_002288905.1 Enhydra lutris kenyoni | reverse complement strand
AAAAAAAGAAAACCAATAAAGAAAAAATATAAAAAGGAAAAAATACACACACACACACACACACACGCACACACACATATATATATTAGATAAACTAGTTAAAAAACGTTAAAAAAGAAAAGGGTAAAAGTTCAAAAAATTAGCAGAAGAAGAGAAAAAAAATTGAAAAAGAAAAAAAAAATTAAATTAACTACAAGGCTAAAGAATCATGGGGAGAAAGCCATGAGTTCCGTGCTTTGCTTTCTCCTCCTCTGGAATTCCGTTGCTCTCCTTGGTATGAAACTGCACTCCTTGGTAGGTGAACTTGGTCTTGGCTGGGTTTCTTGTTGCTCTTCTGGGGGAGGGGTCTGTTGTAGTGATTCTCAAGTGTCTTTGCCCCAGGCGGAGTTGCACCGCCCTTACCAGGGGCCGGGCTGAGTAATCCGCTCGGGTTTGCTTTCAGGATCTTTTGTTCCCTGAGCGCTTTCTTTAGAGTTCCGGAGGGCGGGAATGAAGATGGCAGCCTCCCGGTCTCCGGCCCAGAGGAGCCGAGAGCCCGGGGCCCCACTCCTCAGTGCACCCTCAGAGAATAGCGCCCAATTACTCCCGTCACCCTGCCTCTGGCCGCGCTCCGAGCTGACCGAGCCTGCGACCGGTTCAAGGTAACCCCAAGCTTAGAGCTCACTCCTCGGCTCTGTCTCTGTAGCTGTCTTCCCCGTTCTAATACCTGTAAGCTCTGTGACACTCAGACACCCCCAATCCTTCTGTGACCCTATGGGACCTGAGGCCACGCTGACCCCTCATGGGCTTCACCCTGGTTAAGCATCTGGAGCGATGTCCCTCAGCGGAACAGACTTTTAAAAGTCCTGATTTTGTGCTCCGTTGCTCCGCCGCTTGCCGGGAGCCGGCCCCTCCCCCTGCGGTCTATCTTCCCATTGCTTTGGATTCACTTCTCCGCCAGTCCTACCTTTCAGAAAGTGGTTGATTTTCTGTTTCTAGAGTTGCTGTTCTTCTTCTCTTCGATCTCCCGTTGGATTTGTAGGTGTTTGCAATCTTTAGATAAGCTACCTAGCTGATCTCCCGCTACCTGAAGTAGTCTCAGCCTGCTACTTCTCCGCCATCTTGACTCCTCCTGAACCTTCTCTTTTATCTTCCCTTTCTTTCCAGTCTCTCTCTCTCTCTCTCTTTTTTCTTTTTCTTTTCTTTTTTCTCTCGTTTGGGTGGGGAATCCTGATTGCTCAGAAGTGTTCCAGGGTGCACCCTGACTGCACCACGGTTGATACATCCAGCTTCATCCGTTCGGTCATCTCTCACCAAAATAACTAAGAGGAGGAATGCCCAACAGAAGAAAAATACAGAGGATGGACCTTCTGCAACAGAGCTAATGGCTATCAACATAGACAATATGTCGGAAAGAGAATTCAGGCTAACAATTATCCAGGCAATAGCTAGGTTGAAGAAAGCCATGGATGACCAAACGGAATTAATTGGGGCTGAACTGAAAGCGGCCAGACAGGATGTTCACAATGTTAGGGCAGAGCTAAAAGCTACCAGGGCTGAGGTTCACAATGCTCTCAATGAGTTCCAATCTAATCTAAATTCTCTCAAAGCTAGGGTAACTGAGACAGAAGATAGAATTAGTGATCTGGAGGACAAACAGATAGAAAGAAAGGATCAGGAGGAAGCCTGGAACAAACAGCTTAGAAGCCACGAAAACAGAATCAGGGAAATAAATGATGCCATGAAATGTTCCAACGTCAGAATTATTGGAATCCCTGAAGGGGAGGAGAAATAAAGAAGTCTAGAAGATATAGTGGAACAAGTTCTTCATGAAAATTTTCCCTATCTCACGAAGGGAACCAGCGTTCATATACTAGAGGCTAAACGGTCTCCACCCAAGAACATAGATTCAAAAAAAAAAAAAAAACAAAACATCAAGGCACCTGATAGTCAAATTGAGACTTGTAGATATAATTGAAGATATAATCTCTTGAAAGCCGCTAGGACAAAGAGGCTCCTTACTTACAGAGGAAAGCCCATCAAAATAATGTCAGACCTGTCCACAGAGGCCTGGCAAGCCAGAAAGGGCTGGCAAGATACATTCAGGGCACTAAATGAGAAGAACATGCAGCCAAGAATATTTTATCCAGCAAGACTGACATTCAAAATGGATGGAGAGATAAAGAGTTTCCAAGACTGGCAAGGCTTAAAAGACTATGCAACCACCAAGCCAACACTGCAGGAAATATTAAGGGGGGTTCTATAAAAGAGGGAAAATCCTAAGAATAGCATTGAACGGAAATATAGAGACAATCTACAGAAAGAAAGACTTCAAAGGTAACACGATGTC
>NW_019157505.1:0-2330 GCF_002288905.1 Enhydra lutris kenyoni | reverse complement strand
TGTGATTTAAGGCCATCTAGAGATGGTGCAGAAATAATATGAGACAGACCTTTGGAAGTGGCCTCAAAAACCTATAATGATGGGTGCCTGGGTGTCTCAATCAATAAAACGTCTACCTTAAGGACATATCAGCTCAGGTCATGATCCCAGGATCCTGGAATTGAGTCCTGCATCAGGCTCCCTCCTGAGCAGAGAGTCTGCCCCTTCCTCTGTCCCTCCCCTCTGCTCCTGCTTGTGTTTTCTCTCTCTCCCTTTCTCTTTCTCTTTCACAAAAATAAATAAAATTTAAAAAACTATAATGATATTATTAATTTTCAGATTAGTTGGATGCATTTTCTCCATCTACAACTATTGACAAATTTGTAGAGGAATGTTTGATAGAAAAAAATTGATAATTTGCTTAATCAATTTTTAAAAAAATTTTAAAGATTTTTTTATTCATTTGAGAGAGCCACAGAGACAGAGACAGAGAGACCACAAGCAAGGGGAGAGGTAGAGGGAGAGGGAGAAGCAGACTCCCCACTGAGCCAGAGCCTGGCACAGGACTTGACCCCAGGACCTGGAGATCACGACCTGAGCCAAAGGCAGATGTCCAACCATCTGAGCCACCCAGGGACCCTCAATTTTTAAAATTTTAATGTGAACAAAAATCATATGTGAATAAAGCAAATTCAAACAAGTGGTAGGAAAAAAAGTAATCTTACTTTTTAAAACCTAAATGCATTGACATCAAGTAATATTTGATGGGGGAGCTAAGAGTACTCAATGGAGAAAAGACAGTCATTTCAATAAATTGTGCAAGGAAAATTAGATATTCACATGTAAAATGTCTGTTTATCATTCTTTGAATTTAGCTTAGTCCTGTGACTTGCTTTTGCAAAGAGATGCGACAGAGGAATATTGTGACAGTTCAGAGTGTAAGAATCAAGAAACCAAGAATGCATCCTCTCTCTGCCTCTTGAACCCCACAGTTCACATGAGAACAAGCAAAGGTCAGTCAGCTGGAAGAGACAGCTATTGAAGCTGAGCTGATTCATCCCTCCTGAAGCCATTCTAGACGAGCTTACAGCTAGTTGATTCCCCCAGGATATGGGAGAACCAAGTCCATATCAGCAGAACTGCCTAGCTGAACCGCAGACTCATAAATAATAATATATGCTTGCTGTTTTAAGACACTAAATTTTGGGGAGCTTTGTTATATAGAACCGGCAAAGTGATAAAAGATGCATGACTAATTCCAGATAATTCCTGGTTAAGGATCACATTCGTCTTGACTCTAACTAAATTGTTCCCACCATAAAGCACAGTGCAGAGAGCCTGAAAATGTTAACCATGTATTGTAACAGAGCCTACTTACCTTTCTTGTTACCCACATGATGTATTGAAATCTCCCTGCTTTCACCTGTCTCTCTGAATATTAACTTCATCCTCAAGCTTCCAATATTGTTTTCCATCTTTCTTGGACTTTTTTACATGGCTCAGATTTCTACTTACTTTTTGGATCTTATCACTACACTGATCTCAGCAGGAACTCTAGCTGCAGTTAGAAAATATTCCTAACCATCCCATTAGTCCACAGATACCACTACTCTCAGTATAGTCCCGATACACCACTTTTTAGAAAATAAAACATGCATTTACTCACTGAGGTTTATGACCAAAAAAAAGTGATTAAGAATAGCTATTTTAAAAAGAATAGTTATAAATAACATTTGCTGTATGCTATATTTTAAAACTACAGAAAAAATGGTAATGCTATGATGTTGAGTATTTGTGGAAAATATACAAAGGAAACAGAATATCTGAACAGCTTTTTGTTTATAATGCTTAATTGGAGAAATTAGAGTGGCAGTTGGTTAAAAAATCGGCCCTTTATTCCTTCTTCTTTTGGAAAACACCCACACGGTTGCAAAGCTAATGAATCCTTTCCCAGTGAACTTATCTACTATGTGAGAGTATGAGGTTGGTTGCAAGGCAAGGATTAATAGGGGTATAAAAAAATTTTAAGATTGGTGGTTATATTTATTTTCTTGATAGTGGTGAAGTTTTCATAGGTTATGGCATATCTCGAAACTTATCAAACTATATATTTTAAACATGTAAAATTTATTATAAATCAACTATACCTCAATAAAACAGAGTATCTAATTTAGACATCTGATTTGGCTTAAATAAATCCTTAACAAATATTTACTCAGCAAAGATATCATGCTGTGTGTCCTTCTTGTAGGGATTACATTTTTATATATATATATATATATATATATATATATAAACACCCTAATGTATCATAAAGAAACTGGTAGTTGCCAAAAACTTGCACAGGCATA
>NW_019157504.1:0-2330 GCF_002288905.1 Enhydra lutris kenyoni | reverse complement strand
AAAAAATAAAAATAAAAAAAGTAGCTTGTCAACTGCAAAGAGGAAGAAAATTGACTTCTTTGTTGCCACTTTGGGTGCATTTATTTATTTTTGTTCTCTGATTGCTTAGGGTAGGATTTCCATTACAATGTTTCACAGCAATGGTGAGAGTGGACATCCCTGTTGTGTTACTGACCATAGGGGGAAAAAAAACCTCACATTTATTCTAATGAAGATGGTATTTGCGTGATCTTTCACAATATTGAAGCATTTTGTTCTTTCCCTACATGGCAGGTTCTTTTTGTCAAGAAAAGGTACTGTATTTTGTCAAATGCTTTCTCTGTGTCTGTTGAGGAGCCATATGGTTCTTATGTTGTATCACATAGGTTGACTTACAGATGTGGAACCATCCCTCCATCCCAGGAACTAATCCCCCTTAGCTGTGGTGAATAATCCTTTGAAAGTGCTGTTGGATCCTGTAAAATATTTTTTGGGGAACAGGTTTCCATCCATGTTCATCAGGGATATTGGTCTGAAATTCTCCTTTATGGTGTGGTCAATGTCTGGTTTAGGGATCAAGATAATGCTGCCCTTCTAGAATGAGTTTGGAACTTTTCCTTCCATTTCTATTTTTAGGAACAGTTTCAGAAGGATAGGTATTAATTCTTTAATTATTTGCTAGAATTCCCATAGGAAGCCATCAGGGCAAAGACTGGTCTGTTGGGATGTTTTTTATTCCATTTATTTGCTGACTGTGGGTCTGTTTTGTTTTTCTGTTTCTTCCTGTTTCAGTTTTGGTAGTTTATAGATTTCTAAACAGGCATTGATTTCCTACAGATTGCCTAATTTCTTGGCATTTAATTGCACATAACATTTTCTTGTTTGTTCCATGTCAGTAGATAAGCTCTCCTTTTTTATTCAGGATTTTATTTATTTGGGTCTTTCTCTTTTATTTTTGAGAAGTCTGCCTAGGGTTTCATCCATCTTACTCATTCTTTCATAAAACTAGCTCAGAAAATTCTGTATCATTGATTTGCACTCTAATCTTTATTATTTCTCTTCACCTGCTGGATGTAGGCTTTATTCGCTATTCTTTCTTCAGATACTTTATGTTTAAGGTTAGGTTGTGTATTCGAGAATATAATTTGTTTCTTACAAAAGGCTTTTATTGTCATTACTTCCCATTTGGGACCGCCTTTGCTGCATCCCAAAGACTTGGAGTTGCCCTACATTCATTTTCATTTGCTTCCATGTATTTTTAAATTCTTGTTTAATTTCCTGATTCTCCATTGATTTTATCCTCCACGTAGTTGTGGTCCTTCCACATTCTCTCTTGTAATTAACTTCAAGGTTCATGGTACCGTGGTCTAAAAATATTCATGTTATAATGTCAGTATTTTGGTACTTGTGAGACCTAATTTCTTGGCTAGTATGTGATCTCTTCTGGAAAATGTTCCATGTAACCTCCCAAAGTATGTTTTTTCTGATGCTTTCAGAGGCAATGCTCTGCATATCTCCGTGAAGTCCATCTGGTCCAGTGTGTCATTCAAAGCCCATGTTTCCTTGTTGATATTCTTTGTAGATGATATGTCCATTGCTGTGAGTGGGTTCTTAAAGTCCTCTTGTATTACTGTATTCTTATCAAGGAGGTTCTTTAATTTTGAAATTCATTGGTTTGTACATTTGGGGGCTCCCAAGTTAGGGGCATACATGTTTACAATCGTTAGATCTTTTCATTGGGTACACCCTTTTTATTATGTTATAGTGTCCTTCTTCATCACTTATAATAGCCTTCAGTTTAAAATCTATTGTGTCTAATGTAGAGGGATGGACCCCCCAGCATTCCTTACATGCCCATTAGCATAATAAATGATTCTCAATGCCTTCAATTTCAATCTTGACGTGTCCTTGCCTCTGCAGTGAGTCTCTTGTAAGCAGGATATTGATGGTTCTTCTTTTTCTTTTAATCCATGTTTATACACTATATCTTTTGATCAGGGAATTGAGTCCATTTGCACTCAGAGTGGCATTGAAAGGTATGAATTCAGTGCCATTGTATTACCTGTAAAGTTGCTGTTTCTGTAGATTGTCTCTGTTTCTTTCTGGATTTTGGTTACCTTTGGGCTCTCTCAGCACTCAGAGGAACCCCAAAAATGTTTCTTTCAGGGTTGATTTAGCGTTCACAATCCTTAAGTTTTGTTTGCCCTGGAAAACTCTTTATCTCTCCTGCTACTCTGAATGACAGGCTGTCTGGACTACGTATTCTTGGCTGCACCATTTACCCATTTAGCACATTGAATATATCATGCATTCCTTTCTGGCCTTCCCGATGTCTGTGGACAGGTGTGATG
>NW_019157503.1:0-2330 GCF_002288905.1 Enhydra lutris kenyoni | reverse complement strand
CTCCAGCATGTGGCAGCGTTTGCGGTGGCCGGGGTGGCCGGGAAAGGAACGGGGACAGTCCCCCACAGCGGGACTCCATCCCAGGTCCCCGGCGGTGTGCAGTGCTCCAGTCACCTCTCCTCTCACCTGGAGAAAGCACAGGCCTGTTCCTGAGTCCGCCTGTACGTGAGAGGAGAAGGCCAGACCCTGGCTAACCGGGGAGCTGCCAGGCTGCGCAGAGTGCCACCCTGGGCGACGCACGCTGCTGCAGGGACGAGGCTACGTCTCCAGACGTGGGTGAGGCAGGGTGAGCCCAGGGCGCGAACCTGGGCCCCGGGAAAGCAAGGCCCAAGAGGCACCAACGCTCCCGCAACACTTTTTCCCTTACGCGAGAGAGCCAAGTCCCAAAGCCTTGCTGGGGAGCTGCCGCGAAGGGCGGTTCGCGCCAAGCGGGAAATCCACTGGAAAGCTCAGCATTCCCTGGGAAGGAAGAGTCGGTTCTTTTGGCTGATGTCGCTTGCCTAAGCCAAGTGCTCCGCAGTGCGGCGTGAGAAACCAGCCCAGAACGGAACCTTCTTTGCCCGGACATTCCGACTGCCTGAGAGAGAAGCGTGTTGGCGCCTGTGGTAGAAGCCTTAAGGAAAGGGACAAGCCTGTGACCGCGTTCGCGGGAGCTTGTCCGGGGAGAGCGCGGCACGCCGCCCCGGGAGCACAGGGGAGCCCTTGGCATTGCAGTCGGGAAACTGACACGAAGTAGGTGAGCCAGCCCTCTGAGGAACAGCGGGCCGGTGACAAGACAGGTGTCACTCACTCCCTGTGTCGAGAGACAGAAGCCTGGCTGCTCAGGAAACACGAGGGTACGACTAGTGCAGGGGCGCGTGCTCCACTCTGAGAAAGGAGTCTGGGCAGAAGGCAGGCCTGTCCTGGGCCTCTATTCCCAAGGTTAGAGCCTTTCTGGGCCGCCTGTCCCTGGTGCAGCCTTTGCGCATCCACCAGGCACTCGATCCTGAACTCGCAGAAACAGCACCTTGGAGGCAAGAGGCCATCGGCTCCACTCTTCCTCCACGGTACGGCAGCGTTTATGGTGACAGGGGTGCCCGGGGAAGGAACGGGGACAGTCCCCCACAGGGGGACTCCATCCTAGGGCGCGGGCGGTGTGCAGTGCACCGGTCGCCTCTCCTCTCGTCTGGGGAAGGCACAGGCCTGTTCCTGAGTACGGCTGAACGAGAAAGGATAAGGCCAGGGCTGGGCAAACCCGGGAGCAGCCACTCTGTGTAGAGTGTCACGCTGGGCGACGCACGCTGCTGCTGGGACGAGGCAACGTCTCCAGACTTGGGTGAGGCAGGGTGAGCCCAGGGCGCGAACCTGGGCCCCGGGAAAACAAGGCCCAAGAGGCACCAACTCTCCCGCAACACTTCTTCCCTTACGCGAGAGAGCCAAGTCCCAAATCCTTTTTGGGAAGCAGCAGGGAAGGGCGGTTCGTGCCAAGCGGGAAATCCTCTGCGAAAGCTCAGCATTCCCTTGGAAGGAAGATTTGGGTCTTTTGGCTGATGCCACTTTCCTAAGCCAAGTGTTCCGCAGTGCGGCGTGAGAAACCAGCCCCAAACGGCACCTTCTTTGCCCGGACATCCCGTCTGCGCGAGAGAGAAGCCTGTTGGCGCCTGTGGTAGCAGCCTTAAGGAAACGGACGAGCCTGTCACCACGGTCCCCATAGCCTGTCCGGGGCGAGCGCGGCACGCCGCCCCGGGAGCACAAAGGTGCCCTTGTCATTGCAGTCGGAAAACTGAAGCGAAGTAGGAGAGCCAGCCCTCTGAGGAACAGCGGGCCGGTTTCAAGACAGGTGTCACCCACTGCCTCTGCCGAGAGACAGAAGCCTGGATGCTCAGGAAACTCGAGGGGACGACTAGTGCAGGGGCGCGTGCTCCGCTCTGAGAAAGGAGACTGGGCAGAAGGCAGGCATGTCCTGGGCCTCTACTCCCAAGGTTACAGCAGGTCTGGGCCACCTGTCGCTGGTGCAGCCTTTGCGCATCCACCAGGCGCCCGATCCTTAACTCGCAGAAACAGCTCCCTGGATGCACAGGCCATTGGCTCCCGTATTCCTCCAAGGTGCGGCAGCGTCTGTGGTGACAGGGGAGACTGGGCTGACCGAGGAAGGAACGGGGACAGTCCCCCAAACGGGGACTCCATCCCAGGGCGCGGGCGGTGTGCAGTGCCCCGGTCGCCTCTCCTCTCGTCTGGGGAAGGCTCAGGCTTGTTCCTGAGTCCGCCTGAACGCAAAAGGATATGCCAGGGCTGGGCAAACTTGGGAGCAGCCACTCTGTGCAGAGTGTCACGCTGGGCGACGCACGCTG
>NW_019157502.1:0-2331 GCF_002288905.1 Enhydra lutris kenyoni | reverse complement strand
AGCCAAGAGGGCTCCAAGCCTTGTGTGGACCCGAGGCCTGGGGGTCCCAGCCCTGAACTCTTTCCTCTGCCCTTGATGACCCCAGAATAGAACAATTCAGCGACTGTCAATCCATGCCAGGCCAGGGAACAAACAGCAGTACACAAGATAACTCACTTTGGCCCCAGGAGCCTGGATTCGCCAAGGAGGGGTTCCCCTGGTCTCTGAAGGGGGTTCCCGGGGTTCCAAGATGGCCACAGGTGGAGCCCACCAGGTACAGAGGGCCCTGGCGGGTGTCCACCGGGGCTGGGCAAACCGGAAGATCCCCTCAGGCCTTCCCTAGCGGCTCCACTGTGCCCTGGGAAGAGAAAAGGGCCGGCCACACCGCGCTGTGGCCGCGGCTGGCGGGCGAGCTGCCCAGGAGCTGCAGTGGGGCGAGCGTGGAGCTCAAGCAGCGGTGGCAAGGCGGCGTACTGGGCGGGGTACTGGGGTCCGGGAATCAGCCTGGCAGAAGAGCGGCGGGAGCCGGCAGGGGGCGCAGCCAGCCCCTCTCGCGACAGGACGGAACAGGAGGCGGGGTGAGGGCGCGCGGGCCTGCGGAGGCGCCGGCGGCTGTTTGCCCTCCCGCCGCTTGCGCTCACCTCCCTGCCCCGCCCAACGCCTTCTGCCGGCCCAGCGAACTCGCCGGGCAAGTAGCGCCTCCCGGGGAGGTGGGGGTTCTGGGCTGCCCGCGGAGGGCGCGGGGGATTGCATCGGAGCCCCGCTGACTCAGGTACTGAGGGGCTCAGGCGGGTGTAGGGGCGCTAGGGAGGGAGGGAGGCTGGGGAGCTCCTGCCCGCTGCCACCTGCTGCTGCGTCCGCGGGAGCGAGAGGGGGGCCTGGCGGACAGGTTCCTGGAGGCCTGGGTGCTCCTTGCCCTTGCCCCACAGCCCTCACTCCACTTCTCGGTACCCAGGGAACGCGTGGGGCACTACGGACATCGAGGGGCCCAGCACCACTGGGCTCGTCTGACCCCCGGAGAGACGCCTGTGCTGACAGGCTTCTTTTCCAGAACTTGATGGAAAATTTTGTCCCTCAGGCTCGCCGGACTCCCTAGCCCGAGGGGAGCTGGCTCTGCCCACGCAGCCTGGGCCCCACTGGGCCCCCTCCACCTCCAGTGCCTTTTACCCAGGAGCCCCAGGGTACCATTCCTTTCTGGCCCATGGACTCCTTCCCCCAACCCCTCCACTTTGGGGCTGCAACCACCCTGGGATCATTTCCATCTCCGGCCCCCTACCCCACAGGTCCTTGTCCACCTCCAGGCCTGACCCCTGGCCCCTCTGACCTCTGGAGTCACTGAAACCCTTACACTTGGGGGCCACTGGCATTTGCGGTCCCGGACTCCCAGGACTCCCCTCCACCTTGGAGCTCCCTACCCTGTTTCCTCTAGGAACTGCTGTGCCTAGAGCACAGAAACCCCGCATTCTCAAGCCAGCTGTCTTCGGGCCAGGGACTCAGCTATCCTCAGGGACCTTCCTTTCCTGGGCCACATACCCCTCTCTGTGCAGGAGAGACCAGAGAGAGCAGGCTTGGGGATCCTTCCCTCCAGCTGGATGGAGCGGCAGAAGCTGGGGTGTGTGTGGGGGGGTGCTCACAGGTGGCCTCCCTGGGTAAGGAGCTGCCAGGAGTAAACTTCAGGGTGAGGCCATGATGTGGAAACCTCAGGAAGCAGAAGGACTGGCTGCACAGACTCCAGGATCCTGGCTTGGGCAGTGGGTATTTAGTGGCCAGAGCCCTACAGGGCCAACCCCGTCCAAACCCACCTTCACCCCCCACCCCACCCTGGCCGGCTTTTTTGTCTTGAATTTGCACACCACCCTTTTCTCCAGTACGAAATTGAAAGCTTTGCTTTGGAAAGTTCTGTGTCCAGGAGTTTCCTGGGCGTCCACTTTATTTCCTGAGGCTAGTTGAGGAGGGTGACATCTTTGGGACCTTAACAGCAGGTCTCCTGGTCCTTCCTGACTTCCTTTTTTTTTTAGATTTATTTGAGAGAGAGAGAGAGAGAGAGAGAGAGAGAGATAAAGAGTGCACCACAGAACACATGCAGGCACAGGTGAATGGGCCAGCCAGAGGGACCGAGAATCTCAAGCAGACTCCCCACTGAGTGTGGAATCAGGTGGGGCTTGATCCCAGGACCCTGAGATCATGACCTGTGCCAAAATGAAGAGTCAGATGCTCAACCAGCTGAAACCACCCCCCCCCCGTCCCCCTTTTACAGATGGGTTACATCTACACACTGTTAGGTGCTTTGCCTGGACCCGGCTAGTCTTACAGCAGTCTTAGGACACCGTCTCTTGCCCAGTGTATCTGGTC
>NW_019157501.1:0-2331 GCF_002288905.1 Enhydra lutris kenyoni | reverse complement strand
TTATAATAGATCACTAGTGATTCCAGACCTAGGATTTGAGAATCACTGCTCTAAACCAGATTTTAGAGGGGGAACATGTCTTTTTTGACACTACCAATTTGACTGCAGCAGAAACATACTCTCTTACCAATGAGTTTTTGTCTTACCTGTTAAAGACTATAAATTATATGACAATATCAATTCTTTCTTCCTTTTTGTTGCAGAAATGGGAGCAAAATTATTTTCTTTGCTTTGCATGAATTATTCAAAATAGTTTATGTTCTTACCCTAAGATATCCTTCCACTTAAATTTTCTTTATACCTGGCTATACATTAATTAAAACCCCAAATCTCATTCTTTCCTCTGAAGGACACCTGTTTAAGGGAAGAAGGCATTCTGGGAAATATACCCGAGATGCTCAAAATCATACTCAAAAATATCTAAGATAATGCAGGTCCACATAAGATCTTGCAACCACTAATTGTTGAACACATATATGTGGAAAAGAAAATTACTCTTTTATCCCTGGCCAGCAGGAATCATGTCTTCTATAAACATCTTCTAGTAATGTAGGTCCTCTGGACCCTCCTTCTCTCCTCCAACCTCCAAAGAACCCTCTCTGAAGGACACTGCTTTATGCATTATGATGCTGGCCCTTATTGAGTGTTGTCAAATTTGATTAGGAACTGTTAGCGTTTTAAAACAAGCCACCTAACTAGAGGTCAAATGACTCACCACAACTGATCTGGGCCCATATCCAGCACCTCTCTGTGGCTCACATCATGGTCACCAAAGTACAACAGACTGCCATAGATTAAATGAAAGTATAAGTGTTATGATGCAGTGTCTGGCAACTAATAAGATGTGTGAGTCATATGGCGGGAGGAACAACTGTCCTGTGCTTTATAAGCAGAGAAGAGGTCCTAATACATCAATTATACAATTCATCTTAATTTTAAGTCTGAACAAAAAGCTACCATCAGCACATTGCATGTAGCCATTGATCTTAATAAATATTTATGGAGGATTTCTGCCAGTACACATTGTTCCAGCTTATAGCCTCCAAGTGCCTCTGAGAATGCCTCCTGGTGCTCTGACATTTTCACAGTAATGCTATGGAGTCAAATGATTGCTCTTAGGAGTCCCCTGTGTCATCCAGTCCACATAGAGAAGTCTAGCTTCGTGTCAAACATGGTCATTAAAGGCTGCTGACATGTTGGCACTGGGGTATTTATGCCAGTTCATATACAATGAAAACAGACCTTGCAAACCAAATCCTACAGTACATCAGGAATCTTGGCATGATGTGAAAGAACAAAGTATAAGGTAAATATGAATGTATTTATTTTTATTAAAAAGCAGGAATTAGAAAGAAAGGTCAATGTTAGCACGCTAACGAGAGACTTTTTTTTTTTAAAGATTTTTTATTTATTTCACATACAGAAAGAGATCACAAGTAGGCAGAGAGTCAGGCAGAGAGAGAGAGAGAGGAGGAAGCAGACTCCACGCTGAGCAGAGAGCCCAATGGGGCTGGATCCCAGGACACCGGAACCATGACCTGAGCTGAAGGCAGAGGCTTTAACCCACCAAGTCACCCAGGCACCCCACGAGATGCTTTTTTATTCCAATGTACAATGGAGGTCATTCAGTTTTGATTTATTTTCCGGAAAAGCTAACTAGCTGTTGCTCAATTAATACATCTTAAGAAATTTTCCCCAAATGATGCCTTCCACATTTATAAATCCATAGTTTTATTTCTCCCCAGAATTCTCAGTTTGCATTTTCAATAGCATTGTTGAGTGCTACCTGGCCCATGCTTCCCAGTCAGAGGGGCTGGAAAGTCAGGTCAAAAGAGTTGGAGAGTAGAGCGTCAAGGAGCCTGGGCAGCTCCCCCTGGACCACACTCACTAGAGCACTCCATGGACTGTCAGACTTCCTAAGGTCCCTCAAACTAGCTGAGGCTAGTAGAACTTACCACATGACCCTCAGACAGTCACGGGTGAATGAAGAGAAGACCCTAGGAGAAGCAATTCAAATTGTGCAGATGTCTTTCAGTACTAGCCCCAAATGTCTGGATGCCAGTGTAACGGAAGTCAAAGGAGGGGCAAACTGGATAACTCCAGGTCCCTGATAGACACTGTTCCCTGACCCCAACACACAAGACCCTGAGTGCTTTCACTACGATGAAGAAAATCAGTTTGTATTAAAATCGAAATAGCACATTTGACTGCAAATCCTATCTCCAAAGGAAATTTGGGCTGCAAGCATGATCTCTAGGTTTTCTAAAATTTCATAGGAGTAAAAACAAAAACAAAAACAAAACAAACTGTAACAAAAACAAAGTTACAGTT
>NW_019157500.1:0-2332 GCF_002288905.1 Enhydra lutris kenyoni | reverse complement strand
TGATCCATCAGCATGAGACCCCCTGTCAAATCCGCTCCCTTGGCATTTCACCCCAGAGCCAGAAGATTGAACCTGCTATGCTCCTCTGCTAAAATGCTAAAAGGCATCCATGCGGAGAGCTCTGCTTTCCATATGGGGGACCCTTGGCTCATCCACCCGGACTCCCGCTGTCCCACAGAAGGACACCTTGTTGTTTGGAGCAGCTCATAAGCCCCAGCATGGAAAATCACCATGGCTTCATGAGGCCACTCCTCCATTAATCGGCCATCATGGACACAACCTCCCTCATGAGTGAACATCTAACACTCGCCCTTGCTTAGGTGCTGGAGATCTCGAATCAGTAGCTGCACATTGGAACTGCCATGTACCCGACACTGAACTTAACCATAGCTTGTGTTTCCAGATTTCCGTCCTCACACTCTTAGCTGGCAAGCCCACAAGATGAGGAATTCTGGAACCACAATGCAGCATTCTGCCTGCCCACCAGAAAGAAGAAGTGCCCTATGGGTCTTCCCTGAAAAACCACATGAAAAACTGCACAGACCTCGAGGACACCCCAATATCATAGGCCACCCTGTTCACTAATGTTCTGTTTGACACAGCCTGAGCCCCAACGTCCTGTCAGCCCCCCAGAGAGCGGGACACATATCCAGCATGTGGGACCTTCCATGGCCAGAGGCCATCATTTCTACCCAATATATGTATTCAGGCATCTGTCCCCAGGCCTTAGTTCAAATCCCTGCCTATGTGGGCACCTGAAGCACAAAAGAGTACTCCTCTACCCCATTGAAAGAAACATTGCAGTTGGGATGGGTGTCAAGCCCTCAAGAGCGGAGCCAGCTACATGGCCCTTGAGACCACGGCCTGTCAGGAGGGCCGCCCTGGGCACAAACAGGCTTTGTGACCCTTAGCCTGAGCCTGCTTTCAAACAATTTTGAGTCCGCATATCGAGCCTGCCACACCTGTAGGCCCAAATACTAAACCTCTGAGGGGTTTTCCAACCACCCCGACCCAGAACCCGTCTCTGGAATCCCTGTTCTGACGGGAACCCTGAGACCGAAAACAGGACTCTTCCCTTCCCCAGAATGACACCAAACTATTGGGAGCCAGGCAGAATCCCCAGAGTGGGAGAATCTTCCATGGCACCATGAGGCCACCTCTACATTTGGGGGCCATCCTAGACACATAGTCCAGAGACAAAAGTCTGATCTTCCGCCTCCACTCACCCTAATTTCAGATCTCAGGAGCACCCCTCAGGGGCTTCAAATTGGTTCTGCCATCAACTCGGCCTTAACCCCAAACCAAATTAGAGTTTGCAACTTTGGGCCCCATAGCTCTGGCCCACTCGCCCTCTAGGGTGGGGCCTCTGGAGTCACACCGCAGGCCTGTACCAGCCCTCCCAAAGGATATTCTGCCTGTCAGGGTTGCCCAAACCCTCCTGATTAAGAGAAACCTGCAAGGCCCCTGAGCCCACCACAATGTCGTGGTCTGCTCTGCACAACAATCCAGACATAGCCTGAGCACCTACCTCCAGGCA
Organism: Enhydra lutris kenyoni; assembly: GCF_002288905.1. NCBI lineage: Eukaryota > Metazoa > Chordata > Mammalia > Carnivora > Mustelidae > Enhydra > Enhydra lutris. Next base: position 795 of record NW_019157500.1, on the reverse strand, counting down.
GACACACAGGTCAATGTCTCTAGAGACAGAAGATTGAAACTGACATGGCCTAGGATCTAATCGGGACACTAGCTTAGGTTTTCAGGCATCTGTCCCCAGAAGCCTGTTCTCAAAACCAATAGATGGTCCAACTTGTGATCCCTGAGGCACAAAGAAGCACACCTCCTGTCCCCAGAAGGAAACCTCACTCTTGGGAGCTGTGTCCAACCCTCAGGGTAGGAGAATCCTGCATGGCCCCTGAACCACCGCCACATTCCAAGGTCTCTCTGGACACAAACCAGCATTGTGACCCGTCAGCATGAGCATCCATGTCAACTCAACCCTCTTGGTACTTCGCCCCCGAGCCACCAGATCAAATCTGCGATGTTCCCCAGCTGCAATAGTAAAGCAAGGGGGGGTGCTTTCCAGACATCCATTTGGAGAGCTCTGCTACCCAATCTTTCCATATGGGGGACCCTGGAGCCATCAAACCAGACACCTCCCCCCCCATCCCACAGAAGGAGACACTGCTGTTTGGAGAAGTTCACAAGGCTTAGCGTGCAAAAACCTCATGGCCTCATGAGGCCACCCCTCCATTTGTCAGCCATCATGGACACAAACTCCAACATGAGCAAACATTTGACACTCACAGTTACTCAGGTGCTGGAGATCTCTAATTATCCGCTGCGCATTGGAACTGCCATGGGCTGGGCACTGTACTTAACCATAGCTTCTGTTTTCAGGCTTCTGTCCTCACACTCCTGGCCCGCAAGCCCTCCAGATGTGGAATTCAGGAGCCACAATGCAGAATTCTGC
>NW_019157499.1:0-2332 GCF_002288905.1 Enhydra lutris kenyoni | reverse complement strand
GTCCCGATTTTGTGCTCTGTTGCTCCGCCGCTTGCCGGGAGCCGGCCCCTCCCCCCGCAGTCTATCTTCCCGTCGCTTTGGATTCACTTCTCCGCCCATCCTACCTTTCCGAAAGTGGTTGATTTTCTGTTTCTAGAGTTGCTGTTCTTCTTCTCTTCGATCTCCCGTTGGATTTGTAGGTGTTTGCAATCTTTAGATAAGCTATCTAGCTGATCTCCCGCTACCTGAAGTAATCTCAGCCTGCTACTTCTCCGCCATCTTGACTCCTCCCCCCGAGCCTGGCTTTTTTAAGTGAGGGATCTGGGCTGGAAAGAAAGAAAGATGTCATGGCCATGTAGATGATGTTTAGCACTCTTACAGTAAATGAGATCACTGCAATAGGATGCTTTGAAAAATCAGGGAAATGATTCAGATTAGTAAGTTCCCCAAAGGAGAGGAAGTGAATTCTGTTTGATGGGATTAAGGAAAAGTTGTTCTGATTGGTTTATGAAAATTAAAAGAAAGTCCTAACTCCTGCTTTTCCTCTCAGACCTGCTTTTGCTCAGGATCCTGGGAACACTTACCTAATAACTTCTCTGTAATGGCAGAGAAGAATTCTTTCTAATTCTATTCCTTCAACTTAGTAAAGAATTATAAATCTTGTAGGTCTCCAGGATTTGGTGAAGAAAGAGAGGGAGGAATTTCTAGCTAACTTGTCATGTAAAACCACTTTGCTCACTAATAACCTTTTGATTTATTACATTGGTTTCCTTGTGTCTACTTATCAATCAATAAGTAATTTATATTTGACTTTCTGAGGTGAGTGACGATTATATGCCCCAAGATCCCCAGTAAAGAACGATTAAAGTATTCACAGTAAAAAACAAGTTTTATTTTTGCAAAAGAAAACAACAACAACATCATTTAAACTACCTTCTTTGGGATGCCTGAGTGTCTCAGTTGGTTAAGATTTGGACCCTTGGTTTCTGCTCATGTCATGATCTCAGGGTTGTAAGATCAAGCCCCACATTGTCAGGCTCCCTGCTCAGCAGAGAATCTGATTGAAAGATTTTCTCCTGTTGCCCCTTTCCTCACATGTGCTCTATATCTCTCTTTCAAATAAATAAATCAATGTTTTTTAAAAAATAAACCATCTTCTTCATGTATACCTCTTACTATTAAGAGAAAATTTTCACTCACATAATCACAAAACCACAGATGTAAATAAATATCAATGAGATTAATAAACAAAAGTAAAGTCTTATCTTGATGCCCAAATCAGATGACACTTAATGAAATATAAGACTAAAATTTTTCTAAATTAGAAATTAAAATACAATTATTTCAATGTATGACAGTTACATAAGAGTAAAAAGTTAAATTCTAAATAAAATAGAAGCTACCTATTTTTCCAATTTTCAAAAAGTAATTTGCTCAATCTGAGGGATGAGGTTGAAATCCTAAAGTTTTTTGTGTTTAGCTGAGGATTTATTGCCAAAATGAACATAAATCAGAAGGCACAAAACAATGTAGAAGTAAAATCATAGGTTCAGAGATAAATGAATCCAGAGGTTTAAGCTACGCTAAAAGATTTTAAGTAGAATCCACAGGACCAGCATGGTCCAAATAGCATGGCTGTCAGCAGGTGCTCCTATACCCACCACAGCTGAAGTCACATCTACATCCAGAGCCACACTTCAGGCCACCATAGAAGCATATGTGTCCCCTGAGAACCACCTACACAAGTCCTCTTATAGTCACTCAGTAGAGGGGATATAAAGCAAGCACTCTTCACAGTCTAGAGACTAATTTTATGGGGGATGGAAATGTCATTAATATATTTCTTCAGACAAAATAAGGCTTGCATGCTCATTAGAATTAAGGTTACTTTGCTCTCATATCAGATACTTTCATTTGAAAAATGATTACGTTGTTGCAAAGCTTTCACTTTCTCCCTACCCCAGTTCATAACAAGACACCTCTCATTCATCAATACCAAATATATAACCCTTTTTCATGTGCCAGACACTGTGCTAAGGATTAGGGCAAGGGAGATACAAGATAGAGTTCCTGACAAGTTGTCTTCAAATCCAGTTACCTCATGTATATAATAAAAGCTGTACCCTGCCTAGCTATGTCCTGAAAATAGTAGTTTGCATCTCACTGGGAGATTCAAAGACAGAAGAACATCAAAAACAGAGTCAACTCTTGGATGACCCAAATTATTTCAGTGTAGGTTACTTTAATAACATTCTTTTATCACTACCCTCACTTGACCCCCAAAATAACTACATGTGACATAGTCTGGATGTATTTAAATGTTTGTTTGAACTTGGTTCCTCTTAAATCTTTT
>NW_019157498.1:0-2332 GCF_002288905.1 Enhydra lutris kenyoni | reverse complement strand
TAGTACAACCATATCAACATCGACTTTCCTGCCATGGGAAAGGAGGAATACTCTGTGTGCTTCAGGAACACACAAGGGCAGGGTTTTGCACACCTACTGGGGTCAGATACCTGCATACCCAGGTTGGATGGAAATAACGGGCTCGGGCCAAGGCAGTTCCCACCTGCAGGATATGGGTCCCGCTATCTGGCCTGCCGACAGGAGATTGGGTCTCGGGCTGTGTACACAGAGCTTTAATTCACAGGACGACCTATGATATCAGGGTGCCCTTGAGGGCCGTGTGGTTGGATGCTCATTTGGGGTTTTGGGCAGACCTGTAGGACATTTATTCTTTCTGTTGGCCAGGTAGAAGGCAGCCTTGTGACTCCAGAATTCCCAAGGTGAAGGGCCTGCTGGCAAAGCTTGTGGGGATCGAAATCTGAAAACATAAGCTATAGTTATGTTCAGTGCCGAGGGCATGACAGTTCCAATGTGCAGCAGCTGTTTCTAGATCTCCAGAACCTGAGGATGGACGAGTGTGAGATGTCTGCTCACACTGGAATTTGTTTCCATGATGGCCATCGAATGCTCGGGAGGCCTCAAGAAGCCTTGGAGGCTTATCCAAGTTGGAGCTTGTGAGCTGCTCCAAACCACAAGGTGTCCTTCTGCGGGACAGGGGAAGTCAGCTTAGAGGTCTTCCACATGGAAAGATTCGACAGCAGAGCTCTCCGAATGGATGCCTGGAAACCCCACCTCGCGTTACCACAGCAGCCAAGGAAAAGGGCAGCTTTGAACCGCTGCCTCTGGTTCGAAGTTCCAAGTGATCTGAGTTGACAGAGGTTCTCAGTCTGACGGGTCCCAGTGCTACTTGGTGTCCAGGGAGACCTTAGAATGTGGCTGTGGCTCTGGGGCCATGCAGGAATCTCCTAGGCTGAGGGTTGTTCCCCGTTCTCAAGAGCAATGTTTCCTTCTCGAGACCAGAGGGATTCTATTGTATGGCTAGTGGCCACACTTTGGGCCATAAGTTGGTTTTCCAGAACAGGCCTGAGGGACAGAGGCCTGAAAACCTAAGCTAGGTATTGGATGAGGTTCTAGGGGCATGTCAGGATCAATCTTCAGACTCAGGTCCATTGAAGTGCGTTTCTTCCTGCAGGTAGGTGCTGAAGGTGTGTCACTCAGACTGAGCATTTTTTCCAGAGCAGCCTATGAAATTGGTGTGGGTGCAGGTGCCTTGAAGTTTTCTCCCATTCTGGAAGGTTTGGGCAACTGAGATGTGCAGAGTTCCCTGGGAGAGCAGGCCCAGTGATACTGTTTGGTTCTTGAGGTCCCATCCTGGAGGGCATGTATCACGGCTTTTGGAATCAAGTCTTCAGACAGCAACTCGGGGAAGAATTAGGAGCGAAGTTATGGCAGGCCCCATCTGCAGACCCTGAAAGCAGCTCCTCAGGATTTGAAATTCGGATGCCTGGGAGCAGTAGCAGAGGCTTTTCTGTCTGGAATCTATATCTAGAATGGCCTCGGAATGATAGGGTTGCTACAAGGGTCCATGGGAGGTTCTTCCTATCTGGGGTTTTCCCCGCTCCCAAGAGTTTGCTGTATTTCTGGGGGAAGGGAAGAGTGCTGTTTTCCACGTCAGGGTCCCGCCCAAACAAAGATTCCAGAGTGGGGGTGAGGTTCACGTGGCCTGGACAACCCCAACAAGGGCTAGGATTTGGGCAAAGTGGCATGAGAGACCTGCTCTCTGACTTCCGGGTCGAGCTCCCAACAAAGTGTGCTTTAAAGGGGTCTCAGGCTGAGGGTCACAAGGCCTGCTTGTGCCCAGCTGCCCCTCCTGAGTGGGCGTGGTCTCATGGGCCATGTAGCAGGCTCCCACCCTAGAGTAGTACAACCATCTCAACATCCACATTCCTGCCATGAGGAAGGAGGAGTACTCTGTTGTGATTCAGGTTCCCCCATAGGCAGGGATTTGCGCTAACTTCTGGGGTCGGATACCTGCATACCCAGGTTCGCAGGAGATGACGGGATCTGACCAAGACAGAGCCCACCTGCAGGATATGGGTCGCGCTATGTGGCTGGCTGACAGGAGGCCGGGAATCGGGCTGTGTCAGACAGAGCAACAGTTCACAGGGCTGCCTATGATATCAGGGTGCCCCTGAGGGCCACGCTGCTGGACCCTCATCTGGGGATTCAGGGCAGACCCGTAGGGCATTTCTTCCTTCCGGTGGGCAGGCCGAAGGCAGCTTTGTTTTTCCAGAATTCCCAATATGGATGGCCTGCTGGCAAGGTGTGTGAGGATGGAAGTCTGGAAACAAAGCTATGCTTATGTTCAGTGCCGAGGCCATAACAGTTCCAA
>NW_019157497.1:0-2332 GCF_002288905.1 Enhydra lutris kenyoni | reverse complement strand
TTGGATCCTGTTTGCTAGGATCTTGTTGAGAATCTTAGCATCCATATTCATCAGTGATACTGGTCTGAAATTCTCCTTTTTGGTAGGGTCTTTGACTGGTTTGGGGATCAGGGTAAAGCTGGCTTCATAAGAGGAGTCTGGAAGTTTTCGTTCTGCTTCAATTTTTGAAACAGCTTCAGGAGAATAGGTGTTATTTCTTCTCTGAAAAATTCATAGAAATCCCCAGGGAATCTGTCAGTTCCTGGACTCTGGTTTTTTGGGAGGATTTTGATCACTGCTTCAATCTCGTTACTAGATATTGGTCAATTCAGGTTGTGAATTTCTTCCTGGTTCAATTTTGGGAGTTTATAGTTTTCCAGGAATGCATCCACTTCATCTAGGTTGCTTAACTTATTGGCATATAACTGTTGATAATAACTTCTGATGATTGTTTCTACTTCCTTGGTGTTAGTTGTGATCTCTCCCTTTTCATTCATAATTTTATTCATTTGGGCTTTCTCTCTTTTCTTTTGGATTAGTGTGACCAATGTTTTATTGATCTTATTGATTCTTTCAAAAAACAAACTTCTAGTTTCATTGATACGTTGTACTGTATCTCTGGTTTCTACCTCATTGATCTCTGCTCTAATCTTGATTATTTCCCTTCTTATGTGTGGAGTTGGTTTAATTTGTTGTTGGTTCTCCAGCTCTTTAAGTGTAGAGACAGCTTGTGTGTTCTGGATTTTTCAATTTTTTTGAGGGAGGCTTGGATGGCTATGTATTTCCCCCTTAGGACCACCTTTGCTGTATCCCATAGGTTTTGGACCAAAGTGTCTTCATTCTCGTTGGTTCCCGTGAATTGTTTAAGTTTTCCTTTGATCTCCTGGTTGATCCAAGCATTCTTAAGCAAGGTGGTCTTTAGCTTCCAGGTGTTTGAGTTCCTTCCGAACTTTTCCTGTGATTGATCTCTAGTTTCAAAGCATTGTGATCTGAGAATATGCAGGGAATAATGTCAGTCTTTTGGTATCAGTTGAGTCCTGATTTGTGACCCAGTATGTGTTCTATTCTTGAGAAGGTTCCATGTGCACCTGAGAAGAATGAGTATTCTGTTGTTTTAGGGTGGAATGTTCTGTATATATCTATGAGGCCCATATAGTCCAATGTGTCATTCAATTCTCTTGTTTCTCTATTGATTTTCTGCTTGGATGATCTGTCTATTACTGAGAGAGGCGTGTTAAGATCTCCTACTATTGAGGGGACAAGATGGTGGGGAAGTAGGAGGAGGCGCCTTTTCAACCTGTACCCGAAAGTGAGCTGATTACCTACCAAAGAACTCCGATCACCCATGAAATCAGCCTGAGATCAGAATTACACACATCTTGACCTCTACAGGGGCAGAAGACGCCAGTGGGCAGGTAAAGTGGAGTGGGAAAGGCAGACTGATATCAGAAGATAAACAAAAGGGGAGGGAGCCACCAGAGGTGACCCATTGGAAAGTAATACCCCTAATACGAGCAAGAGTGCCCTGCATCTGGGGTCCAGCATTAACTTGGAGACTGGTTGAAAGCACTCCAAAAGAGCAAAAGATCTCGGGGGAGAAATTGTGGGAGTCGGGGTGGCTAGGGACAGAGGCTTAAGTCCCCGCTCCCAGGACAGCCTCCCCTGGCACTGAGCCAGAGAGAGTGCAGTGGAGAAACCAGGTCTTGGTCCCTGAGCCGCCAGCGTGCCTGAGATTGCCTGGGTTCTGGCCCCTGTGAGGGGATGGGAGCCACACCGGATGGCAGAACACCCAAGCCCTGCTACAGAGCCTGAGATGCGCACACCCCTCATCCTCCCCTGAGAGAGGTACAAAGGCTCAGCCTGCGCTCTTTGACACACGCCATTGTTTCAGAGCCTAAGATGCGCACCCCAAACTCTCCCCTGAGAGAGGTTCATGAAGGCCCAGCCTGGTGCTTTTGGACCTGCGCCCCGTTCTCAGAGCCTGAGACGCATGCGTGACCCACAGCCTCCCCTGAAAGAGGTGCGCGCAAGCTGGGTGCTCTTAGACCCAGAAAGACCAGGCACTCCCAGCCAAGGCCAGCGGGAAAATCTCAGTGTGTGATCGCTGATTGGAACCTCTCTGGTGGTCTGGAGCTGCCCAAACAGCTGCCGCTGCTTTGGTTTTGGGTACAAGCAGGAGATTCTGCATCCCCAAGAACCGCGACTCAGAACCTGCTCTGCCAATGGCCAAGGGGGAATTTATATGGGCTCTGCAACACCCAAAGAAGAACAGACTGAGGCTTCCCTCTGAGAAGGAGGTCAGGGTGCAGTTTGCTTTCCTCTAAACCTACAAAAACCATCAAAAGCGGTCAAG
>NW_019157496.1:0-2334 GCF_002288905.1 Enhydra lutris kenyoni | reverse complement strand
GAGACAAAATCCTCAGCTACTGCCTCCCAAGCACACGAATTTCAAATGCTGAGGAGCTGCTTTCAGGGTGTGCACATCGTGCCTGCCATAACCTCACCCTTAATTCTTCCCCGAGTTGCTGTCTGAAGACTTCATTCCCAAAGCCTTGACCCCATGCCCTCCAGGATAGGAACCCAAGAACCACACCGCATTTCTGGGCCTGCTCTCCCGAGGAAACTCTGCCCGTCTCAGTTGCCCAAACCATCCAGAACGGGAGGCACCTGCAAGGCACCTGAACCCACCCAAATTTCATAGGCCTCTCTGGAAAAAAGGCACAGTATGAGACACCGTCAGCACCTACCTCCAGGAAGACAAGCACGTCAATGGGCCTGAGTCCGAAGATTCAACCTGACATGCCCCTAGGACGTCATCCAAAACCTAGCTTAGGTTTTCAGGCCTCTGTCCCTCCGGCCTGTTCTGGAAAACCAACATATGGCCCAACGTGGGGTCCATGAGCCACACAGTAGAACCACTCTGGTCCCGAGAAGGAAACTTTGCTCTTGGGAACGGGGTCCACCCACAGGCTAGGAGGTTCCTACATGGCCCCAGAGCTACCGCCACATTCTAAGGTCTCCCTGGAATCCAAGCAGAATTGTGACCCGTCTGACTGATAACCTCTGTCAACTCAGATCCCTGGGAACTGCGAAGCAGAGCCACTGGATCAAAGCTGCCCTGTTTCTAGGCTTCAGTGGTAACGGAGGTGGAGTTTCCCGGCATCCATTCGGAGAGCTCTGCTACCGTTTCTTTCCATATGGGGACCCTGGAGCCCTCTAACTGGATTTCCCATGTCCCGCTGAAGGACACTTTGCTGTTTGGAGCAGCTCACAAGCTCCAGCATCGGAAAGCCGCCAAGGCTTCTTGAGGACACACGAGCATTCGTTGGCCATCATGGATACAAATTCCAGCGTGAGCAGACATCTCACACTCGAACGTCCTCAGGTGCTTGAGATCTCGAAACAGACGCCGCACACGGAACTGTTATGGCGTCTTCATTGAACATAAGCATAGCTTTGTTTTCAGACTTCCATCCTCAACCACCTTGCCAGCAGGCCATCCATATTGGGAATTCTGGAAAAACAAAGCTGCCTTCTGCCTGCCCACCGGAAGGAAGAAATGCCCTACAGGTCTGCCCAGAATCCCCAGATGAGTGTCCAGCAGCATGGCCCTCAAGGGCACGCTGATTATCATAGGCCGCCCTGTGAACTGATGCTCTGTCTGACACAGCCCGAGCCACGGCTTCCTGTCAGCCAGCCACATAGAGCGACCCTATCCTGCAGGTGGGCTCTGTCTTGGTCAGAGCCCGTCATCTCCTGCGATCCTGGGTATGCAGGTATCTGACCCCAGGAGGTAGCGCAAATCCATGCCTATGGGGGAACCTGAATCACAGCAGAGTACTGCTCCTTCCTCATGGCAGGAATGTGGATGTTGAGATGGTTGTACTACTCTAGAGTAGGAGCCAGCTACATGTCCCATGATACCTGCCGACTCAGGAGGGGCAGCTGGGCACAAGCAGGCATTGTGACCCTCAGCCTGAGACCCCTTTAAAGCACACCATTTTGGGGGCTGACCAGGAAGCCAGAGAGCAGGCCTCTCGTGCCTCTTGGCCCAAATCCTAACACTTGGTGGGATTCTCCAGGCCACGGGACCCACAAGCCCACTCTGGAATCCTTGTTTGGGCGTGACCCCTGAAGTAGAAAACAGCACTCTTCCCTTCCCCCAGAAAGACAGCAAACTCTTGGGAGACGGGGAAAATCCCCAGATTGGAAGAACCTCCTTGGACACATGTAGCAAACCTATCACTCCGTGGCCATACTAGATATAGAGTCTATACAGAAAAGCCTCTGCTACTGCTCCCAGGCATCCGAATTTCAAATCCTGAGGAGCTGCTTTCAGGGTCTGCAGTTCGGGCCTGCCATAATTTCGCTCCTAATTCTTCCCCGAGTTGCTGTCTGAAGACTTGGTTCCCAAAGCCGTGACCACATGCCCTCCACGATGGGACCTCCAGAACCAAACAGCCTCACTGGGCCTGCTCTCCCGAGGGAACTCTGCACATCTCAGTTGCCCAAACCTTCCAAAATGTGAGAAATCATCAAGGAACCTGAACCCACACCAATTTCATAGGCTGCTCTTGAAAAAATGCGCAGTCTGACCGACACACCTTCAGCACCTACCTGCAGGAAGAAACGAACGTCAATGGACCTGAGTCTGAAGATTGAACCTGACATGCCCCTAGAACGTCATCCAATACCTAGCTTAGGTTTCCAGGTCTCCGTCCCTCAGGCCTGTTCTGGAAAA
>NW_019157495.1:0-2334 GCF_002288905.1 Enhydra lutris kenyoni | reverse complement strand
CCTTTTTGGTGTGGTCTTTGCCTGGTTTGGGGATCAGGGTAATGCTGGCTTCATAGAAAGAGTCTGGAAGTTTTCCTTCTGCTTCAATTTTTTGAAACAGCTTCAGGAGAATGGGTGTTATTTCTTCTTTGAAAGTTTGGTAGAATTCCCCAGGGAATCCGTCAGGTCCTGGGATCTTGTTTTTTGGGAGGTTTTTGATCACTGCTTCAATCTCGTTACTAGATATCGGTCTATTCAGGTTGTCAATTTCTTCCTGGATCAATTTTGGGAGTTTATAGATTTCCAGGAGTGCATCCATTTCATCTAGGTTGCTTAGCTTATTGGCATATAACTTGATAATAACTTCTGATGATTGTTTCTACTTCCTTGGTGTTAGTTGTGATCACTCCCTTTTCATTCATAATTTTATTAATTTGGGCTTTCTCTCTTTTCTTTTGGATTAGTGTGGCCAATGGTTTATTGATCTTATTGATTCTTTCAAAAAACCAGCTTCTAGTTTCACTGATACGTTCTACTGTATCTCTGGTTTCTACCTCATTGATCTCTGCTCTAATCTTGATTATTTCCCTTCTTGTGTGTGGAGTTGGTTTGATTTGTTGTTGATTCTCTAGTTCTTTAAGGTGTAGAGACAGCTAGTGTGTTCTGGATATTTTGATTTTTTTGAGGGAGTCTTGGATGGCTATATATTTCCCCCTTAGGACCGCCTTTGCTGTATCCCATAGGTTTTGGACAGAAGTGTCTTCATTCTCATTGGTTGCCATGAATTGTTTCAGTTCTTCTTTGATCTCCTGGTTGATCCAAGCATTCTTAAGCAAGGTGGTCTTTAGCTTCCAGGTGTTTGAGTTCTTTCTGAACTTCTACTTGTGATTGAGCTCCAGTTTCAAAGCATTGTGATCTGAGAATATGCAGGGAATAATCTCAGTCTTTTGTTATTGGTTGAGTCCTGATTTGCAACCCAGTATGTGGTCTATTCTTGAGAAGATTCCATGTGCACTTGAGAAGAATGAGTATTCTGTTGTTTTGGGATGGAATGTTCTGTATATATCTATGAGGTCCATATGGTCCAATGTGTCATTCAATGCTCTTGTTTCTTTATTGATTTTCTGCTTCAATGATCTGTCTATTTCTGAGAGAGGCGTGTTAAGATCTCCTACTATTAATGTATTCATATCAATATGACTCTTTATCTTGATTAACAGTTTTCTTCTATAATTGGCTGTTCCCATATTGGGGGCATAGATATTTACAATTGTTAGATCATCTTGGTGATAAGTCCCTTTAAGAATGATGTAGTGTCCTTCCGTATATCTGACTACAGTCTTTAGTTAAAAATCTAATTTATCTGATATAAGAATTGCTACCCCAGCCTTCTTGTGAGGCCCATTGGCATGAAAGATGCTTCTCCATCCCTTCACTTTCAGTCTGGGTGTATCGTTAGATCCTAAATGGGTCTCTTGTATGTGCTCGCTTTGGCAGCACATATACAAAATGGGTCCCTTGTAGACAGCATATGGATGGGTCCTGTCGTTTTATCCAATCTGCAACCCTGTGCCATTTTATGGGTGCATTTAGGCCATTTCTATCGACAGTGATTATTGATAGATTCGTTTTTACTGACATCGTGTTACCTTTGAAGTCTTTCTTTCTGTAGATTGTCTCCATATTTCTTTTCAATGCTATTCTTAGGATTTTTCCTCTTTTATAGAACCCCCGTTAATATTTCCTGCAGTGTTGGCTTGGTGGTTGCATAGTCTTTTAAGCTGTGCTGGACTTGGAAAATCTTTATCTCTCCATCCATTTTGAACGTCAGTATTGCTTGATAAAGTATTCTTGACTGCATGTTCTTCTCATTTAGTGCCCTGAATATAACTTGCCCGCCCTTTCTGGCTCGCCAGATCATCTGTGGTCATCCACACTGCCAAGCTCAGCCGAAAACGCTTCAAATATCATGAGGGCATTGTGCATTAGGACAGATTCGCAAAAGGGTTGAGGCTGTGGAAGGGTAGAAGCTGTTGGAACTGACCGTGTGGAAAAGATGAGTCGAATACAGAGTCCCTACCGGTCGGTGACATAACACGGCCTCTCTTCAGAGAAATTCCTTCCGGAGGAACCACAAACATGGCAGTGTCGTCACAGTTGAGGAAAGAGGATGGAACAGGGTCAGACACTGGGCTGATTGGATACTGTGAGTGAAGTGCAAGCTATGGCTCTTAGGCCTCCAAAACGTATATCGCCAGAGCAAGACCTGTGTTGATCCACACTATCTACATCTGTTGAAAGCGCTTCAAACGTCGTGAGGGAAGTGTGCTTTAGGACCGACTGGCGACTGGTTAA
>NW_019157494.1:0-2334 GCF_002288905.1 Enhydra lutris kenyoni | reverse complement strand
ATGGGGGGCGGGGCCGCGGAGCCTCTCCCTTTGCTCCCAGACCCACCCGAGGGCCAGGTCGGGGTGGGGGTGCCAGAAAAACGCAGGGGCTGGCAGGTCAACAGGGGGCCCAGGTACAGACATGAAGGTGCGGCCAGGAATCAGGGATTAGGAGCTCAAAGTGGGAGATCCTCTGGTTGGGGGGGAGTGGGGAGAAAGGAGACAACACGGTGGAGACATCTGAGAGGAAGGATGGGGTGCCAGGGACCCCGAGGGCACTTCCCGCCTGGTCCCCACCTGCGGCACTCACAGCTGTGGCTCCTGTCTGACTTTCTTCTCCAGGCTGTGTGACCCTGGGCAAGTCACCTGCCCTCTCTGTGCCTCCGATTTCTGCCAAGCCCAACGACGATGTTGATAGGACTAACCTTGTCAAGCCATTCACAGATTAAATGAAAAACCACATGAATCAGTGATTAGCATTATGTACTCAGCAAGTAATATCTGATTTAAAAGGTAGTCTAGGGACCTGGCTTGCTCAGTCGGAAACACGGGCAGTTCTAGATCTGGGGGTGGTGAGTTGTGTGCACCCCTCCCCACCCCCCAGGCTGCTTGTGTCCTGGCTCCCAGCTGAGGAGGGCGTGTGTGTGAGTGAGGGGCCCAGACAGCCTCCCAAGGCCCCTGCATTCCATGGCTCTTCCTCACCTTCCTCCCTCCAACTAACATATATATGGCATGTTTTTGGTTAAATCAATTGCATTAATGATCTATAATTCTAAAATAGCTCAACTGTTTTGCTTTTATTGTAAATGAGTCACCTTTCCAAGGTGTGAAGATATAACTACTAATTCATCCAATAGAAACTAACTGTACCTCGATTTTATAGATGGTGACAGCAAAGTGCCTCTTGCTAGGGTTTGTGAGATCGTGAAGTCAGTAAAGTGCAGAGCTGGGGTTTGAGGCAGGTCTGCTTCTAGAATCTGAGCTTTGTTTTTTTTTTAATAACTAAGATCGTGAAACTATTTTTTTTTTTTTGACAGACAGAAATCACAAGCAGGCAGAGAGGCAGACAGACAGACAGAGAGAGAGAGAGAGAGAGGAGGAAGCAGGCTCCCCGCTGAGCAGAGAGCCCGATGCGGGGCTCGATCCCAGGACCCTGGGATCATGACCTGAGCCAAAGGCAGAGGCTCTAACCCAGTGAGCCACCCAGGCATTCCTGCTGGGGCACGCAAGTGCACAAAATTAATCCCCAGCCTTCCAGAACTTGTATTTTGGGGGACACTGGAAATAAACAAGTGGCCGAGTAGACATGAGGTCAGGGGTGCCCAGTGGGAGGAACAAGAAGCAGAGTCAGGCTGCAGAGCTGCTGTTCAAATGAGTCTCCTTGGGGAGGTGGCAGAGGCTGTGCAGGGGTGAGTGGGAACCACGGAGGTGGGTGGAAGGATGTGGCAGGCAGAGGTGAGGTGCGCCAAGTCCCCGGGCCCAGAGCCTGCCCACAGTGCTGGAGGAGCAGCCAGTGGCTGGGGGCTGCAGGGGAGGGACGGGGGCAGTAGGGGTGTGGGGTGGGGAAGGCAGCCTGAGCCCCTGGGAGCGCTGGGATCTTTCTAGGTGGGATGGGGGCTCAGTAGAGCAAGTTGAGTGGCACAGGGGCAGGGCATGAGGCTGACAGAGAGGCCCCCACGGCTGTGCATGGAGGATACAGTGCAGGGTCACATGGTGAGAGGGGAGCCTGGGAGAGGACCCGGCGGAGGGGCTGCTGGTGGCTTGGCCTCGATTCAGAAGCGTGAGATCTGGTGCCAAAGCCCAGGCTTCCAATGTGGCTCCATCCCCTCCTGGCTTCGCGGCCCTGGACAGTTTAGCAAGAGGAGCCCCAGGTTCTTCATGGGTAGAATGGAGACAGGGTGGAGGGGGCGGGACGTGGGGGATTCGTGAAAGACTCTGGAGCCGACAGGCCTTCCTGATGGGTCGGATGTGGGGATGCGAGGAGGGGAGGTCCAAGGTGGCTGAGGAGCTGACTGCCAAGCTGGCGATTGCACAGTCGGGTTGAGCGGAAGGCTGTGTAGACAGGGGCTTCCTGCTCTTCTCCCAGTCTTGCTCCCCTCAAATCCAGGACCCCCGCAGTCCCCCACGGCCGCGTTGTCAGGCTCCGGCTCAGCCCCTCTCCCCGAGGGTGCAGGTGCAGGGGGGCACGCTGTGTCTGCGGGAGCTGACGGGGGTGTTGGCACCACATTTATCCCGTGCTCCCGGAGCGCCTGCCATGCCGGCCGATCCCGTGTGCAGATGAGGCCACGGTTCACCTGCCCACAGGGGCTCAGCGTCGCGGTGGAAGCGGGAAGGGCATCCGCATCTGTGTCTCCC
>NW_019157493.1:0-2335 GCF_002288905.1 Enhydra lutris kenyoni | reverse complement strand
TTCCAATCCATGAGCATGGAACATTTTTCCATTTCTTTGTGTCTTCCTCAATTTCTTTCATGAGTACTTTATAGTTTTCTGAGTACAGATTCTTTGCCTTCTTGGTTAGGTTTATTCCTAGGTATCTTATGGTTTTGGGTGTAATTGTAAGTGGGATTGACTCCTTAATTTCTCTTTCTTCAGTCTTGTTGTTGGTGTATAGAAATGCAACTGATTTCTGTGCATTGATTTTATATCCTGACACTTTACTGAATTCCTGCACAAGTTCTAGCAGATCTAGAGTGGAGTCCTTTGGGTTTTCCAGATAAAGTATCAGATCATCTGCAAAGAGTGGTAGTTTGACTTCTTCTTTGCCAGTTTAGATGGCTTTAATTTCTTTTTGTTGTCTGATTGCTGAGGCTAGGACTTCTAGTACTATGTTGAATAGCAGTGGTGATAATGGACATCCCTGCTGTGTTCCTGACCTTAGCAGAAAAGCTCTCAGTTTTTCTCCACTGAGAATAATATTCACAGTAGGTTTTTCATAGATGGCTTTGATGATATTGAGGTTTGTACCCTCTATTCCTACACTTTGAAGAGTTTTGATCAAGAAAGGATGCTGTTCTTTGTCAAATGCTTTTTCAGCATCTATGGAGAGTATCATATGGTTCTTGTCCTTTCTTTTACTAATGTATTGTATCACACTGATTGATTTGCAGTTGTTGAACCAACCTTGTAGCCCTGGAATAAACCCCACTTTGTCGTGATGAATAATCCTTTTAATGTATTGTTGGATTCTATTGGCTAGTATTTTGGTGAGAATTTTTGCATCCATGTTCATCAAGGATATTGGTCTCTAATTCTCTTTTTTGATGGGGTCTCTGTCTGGTTTTGGGATCAAGGTGATGCTGGCCTCATAAAATGAGTTTGGAAGTTTTCCTTCCATTTCTATTTTTGGGGACAGTTTCAGGAGAATAGGAATTAATTCTTCTTTAAATGTTTGGTAGAATTCCCCTGGGAAGCTGTCTGGCCCTGGGCTCTTGTTTGTTGGGAGATTTTTGATGACTGCTTCAATCACCTTACTGGTTATGGGTCTGTTCAGGTTTTCTATTTCATTCATCCTGGTTCAGTTGTGGTAGTTTATGTGTCTCTAGGAATGCATCCATTTCTTCCAGATTGTCAAATTTGCTGGTGTATAGTTGCTCATAATATGTTCTTATAATTGTTTGTATTTCTTTGGTGTTGGTTGTGATCTCTCCTCTTTCATTCATGATTTTATTTATTTGGGTCCTTTCTCTTTTCTTTTTGGTAAGTCTGGCCAGGGGTTTATCAATCTTATTTATTCTTTCAAAGAACCCACTCCTAGTTTCGTTGATTTGTTCTATTCTTTTTTTGGTTTCTATTTCATTGATTTCTGCTCTTGTACTTATTATTTCTCTTCTGCTGGGTTGAGGCTTTCTTTGTCGTTCTTTCTCCAGCTCCTTTAGGTTTAGGGTTAGATTGTGTATTTGAGACCTTTCTTGTTTCTTGAGAAAGGCTTGTGTCACTATGTATTTTCCTCTCAGGACTGCCTTTGCATCCCACAGATTCTGAACAGTTGTGTTTTCATTATCATTTGTTTCCATGAATTTTTTCAATTCTTCTTTAATTTCCTGGTTGACCCATTCATTCTTTAGTTGGATGCTCTTTAGCCTCCATGTATTTGGGTTCTTTCTAAATTCCCTCGTGATTTAGTTCTAGCTTCTGAGCATTGCAGTCTGAAAATATGCAGGGAATGATCCCAATCTTTTGGTACCAGTTGAGACCTGATTTGTGACCCAGGATGTGATCTATTCTGGAGAATGTTCCATGTGTACTAGAGAAGAATGTATTCTGTTGCTTTGGGATGGAATGTTCTGAATATATCTGTTATGTCCATCTGGTCCAGTGTGTCATTTAAGGCCTTTATTTCCTTGTTGATCTATTGCTTGGATGATTTGTTCATTTCAGTGAGGGGGGTATTAAAGTCCCCTACTATTATTGTATTAGTGTCGATGTGTTTCTTTGATTTTGTTATTAATTGGTTTATATAGTTGGCTGCTCCCATGTTAGGGGCATGGATATTTAAAATTGTTAGATCTTCTTGTTGGACAGAAGTATACCTCTTGAGTATGATATAGTGTCCTTCCTCATCTCTTATTATAGTCTTTGGCTTAAAATCTAATTGATCTGATATAAGGATTGCCACTCCTGCTTTCTTCTGATGTCCATTAGCATGGTAAATTCTTTTCCACCCCCTCACTTTAAATCTGGAGGTGTCTTCGGGTTTTAAATGAGTTTCCTGTAGGCAACATATAGATGGGTTTTGTTTTTTTAT
>NW_019157492.1:0-2337 GCF_002288905.1 Enhydra lutris kenyoni | reverse complement strand
TTTTCCTTTCCTGGTTGGTTTTCTGGGGGAGGGGCCTGCCACGTGGGTTTTCAGTCAATCATGTTCCCTGAGTTAAGTCCTCCAGTCCCCTTCAAGGGGGTGGGCTCTGAGGAAACCGGTTTTTTCAGGCTTTTGTTCTCTGGAGGTTTTTATGTTTGTTCACTTTTTTTTTCTCTCTCGCCTTGACCACTTTTGATGGTTTTTGTAGGTTTAGAGGAAAGCAAACTGCACCCTGACCTCCCTCTCAGAGAGAACCTCAGTCTGTTCTTCTGTGGGTGTTGCAGAGCCCATATAAATCCCCCCTTGGCCAATGGCAGTGCAGGTTCCGAGTCACGGTCCCTGGGGACACAGGATCTTCTGCTTGTACCCAAAACCAAAGCAGTGGCAGCTGTTTGGGCAGCTCCAGACCGCCAGAGAGGTTCCAAGCAGCGATTGCACACTGAGATTTTCCCGCTGGTCCGGGCTGGGAGTGCCTGGTCTTTCTGGGTCTAAGAGCGTCAGGCTTGCGCGCACCTTTTTCAGGGGAGGCTGTGGGTTGCACGCGCGTCTCAGGTTCTGAGAACGGGGCGGGGCGCAGATCTGAAAGCACCAGGCTGGGCCTTTGCGCACCTCTCTCAGGGGAGAGTTTGGGGCGCATGTCTTAGGCTCTGAAACAATGGCGCGTGTCAAAGAGCGCTGGCTGGGCCTTTGTACCTCTCTCAGGGGAGGATGAGGGGCATGCGCATCTCAGGCGCTGTAGCAGGGCTCTCGCGTTCTGCCATCCAGCGTGGCTCCCATCGCCTCACAGGGGCCAGAACCCACGCAATCTCAGGCGCGCTGGCGGCTCAGGGACCAAGACCTGGTTTCTCTGCCGCACTTTCTCTGGCTCAGCACCAGGGGAGGCTTTCCAGGGACCTGGGACTTAAGCCCCTGTCCCTAGCCGCCCCGATTCCCACAATCCGCCCCCCCCCCCCGCGATCTTTTGCTCTTTTGGAGTGCTTTCAACCAGTCTCCAAGTTAATGCTGGTCCCCAGACGCAGGGCACTCTCGCTGGTATTATGGGAATTACTTTCCAACCAGTCACCTCTGGTGGCTCCTTCCCCCTTTCTTTTATCTTCAGATATCAGTCCGCCTTTCCCACTCCGCTTTACCTGCCCACTGGCGTCTTCTGCCCCTGTAGAGATCCAGATGTGTATAATTCTGATCTCAGGCTGATTTCATGGGTGATCGGAGTTCTTTGGTAGGTAATCAGCTCACTTTAGGGTACAGGTTGAAAAGGCGCCTCCTCCTAATTCCCCGCCATCTTGTCAACACCTCTTTTCTTTTTTAACTTTTAATTTTTAAATTTCTTTTCATTATACCAGAATTCATTGTTTATGCACCAAACTGAGTGCTCCATGTAATATGTACTCTCCATAATACCCACCACCAATCGCACCCAACTTACCCCCCCCACCCCTTCAAAGCCCTCCAATTGATTTTCAGAGTCCATAGTCTCTCATGGTTCATCTCCCCCTCCAATTTCCTTCAACGCCCTTCTCCTCTCCATCTCCCCATTTCCTCTGTGTTATTTCTTATGCTCCACAAAAAAGTGAAACCATATGACAATTGACTCTGTCTGCTTGACTTATTTCACTCAGCAAAATCTCTTCCAGTCCCATCTATGTTGATAGAAAAGTTGGGTATTCATCCTTACTGATGGAGTCATAATACTCCATAGTGTATATACCACATCTTCCTTATCCATTCGTCTGTTGAAGGGTTCTTGGTTCTTTCCACAGTTTGGCGACCATGGCCATTGCTGCTATAAACATTGGGGTACAGATGGCCCTTCTTTTCACTACTTCTGTATCTTTGGGGTAAATACCCAGTAGTGCAATTGCAGGGTCATAGGGAAGCTCTATTTTTAATTTCTTAAGGAATCTCCACACTGTTCTCCAAAGTGGCTGCACCAATTTGCATTCCCACCAACAGTGTAAGAGGGTTCCCCATTCTCCACATCTTCTCCAACACATGTTGTTTCCTGTCTTGTTAATTTTGGCCATTCTAACTGGTGTAAGGTGGTATCTCAATGTGTTTTTGATTTGAATCTCCCTGATGGCTAGTGATGAACATTTTTTCATGTGTCTGGTAGCCATTTGTATATCTTCATTGGAGAAGTGTCTGTTCATGTCTTCTGCCCATTTTTTGATATGATTATCTGTTTTGTGTGTGTTGAGTTTGAGGAGTTCTTTATAGATCCTGGATATCAACCTTTTGTCTGTACTGTCATTTGCAAATATCTTCTCCCATTCCGTGGGTTGCCTCTTTGTTTTGTTGACTGTTTCCTTTGCTGTGCAGAAGCTTTTGATTTTGATG
>NW_019157491.1:0-2338 GCF_002288905.1 Enhydra lutris kenyoni | reverse complement strand
CTCCTTTCACTTAGCATACTATCCTCAACATTCGCCCATATGGTGGCACATACCAATGTTTTCTTCCTCTTTACAGAATGAATACTATCCCAATGACTGTATATACAACATCTTTTCCTCCCTGGACAGATACTTGGATTCCGTTCATAGATTAGCTTTTAGGAACAATGCTGCCATGAAAAGGTGTGCTCAGATAAGTCTTCAAGACTAAGCTGTCCATTAATTTGGTTATCTACAGCAGAAGTGCAATTACTAAAACACATGGCATTTCTAAAGTTTATTTTTCTGAAGGACTGCCTTACTAATACCACAACAATGCCCTTAAATATTCCTATCACACACAATGAACATGGTTCCAACTTCTCTGCGTCTTTGCCAACACTTGAACTTTTCTTGTATTCTAAGTCTTCCCCTGCCTGTACCCATGGCGAGTCAACTTCATGGCTGTGAAATGGTATCTCATTGCTTGTTATAATTAGGATTTCCTGAAATATTAGTGCTGGGAAGTATCCTTTCCAATTTCCTTCCATGTTTATAGCTTCAAGGTTATTTCTCTTCCCATATATACATTCAAACATCACATTTTATTTATTTATTTGTTTATTTATTCATTTTTATTTTTATTTATTTATTTATTTATTTATTTATTTACTTATTTTTGTGTTGTTGAGCTACTCGGATCTTTAGATATTGTGGATATTGAGCCCTGTCAGATACATGGTTTGCAAACATGCTCTCCTGACTTCTGGACTGTGCATTTCCTTGGTTGATAATGTCATTCAAGTCACAAAGATTTTAAGTATTCTGAATGTAGAGTGTGTGAGTTTCTTTTTCATTTCCATCCTGTGTCTTGCAGGTGATATCCATGAAATCATTGCCCAATCCTGTTTTGTGAAGCTGATGAAGATGAATGCTCTGGAGCTCCAAATTCAGAGATAAAACAGGATCATTGGTGGAGGCAGGCAGCCGCATGAACTGGAGATGCACAGGCCTGATGCTGGGGTCCTGACCAGATGCGATGACACGATGATAGGAATAGGTATGGTGGGGGAGCAGGAGCCGTGTACTGGAAATGGTACCCTGCCCATTTGGGGCACCACGTGTGTGGTGATGGGAGCAGTGAGACCTAGGACTGGACATGTCCCCAAGCTCAGCCCTTCTTCAAAGGGAGCCTTTTATTGCACCCTGCTCCAGTCCTGTTTGAAGGGTTTCTTAATCCGACAAGGGACATAGACTTCTTCCACGACAAAGGGTGATGTTAGTGGTGTGGTGACACCTGTCTCCAAGGAACTTCTCATTCCTCTATCGTGAGCCACTGTGACAGGTGAGCCACTGTCTGGAGTCAGTTGCCAAGAAGGTTCAAATGCCTCAAGGACACTGGGAGCAGCCTCCAAGAGGGACCAGTCTGTCATTGCCATGCTGAGCTGAATTCAGGTAAGACCTTTGTAACCTTGTTGTGTGTTCCCAGTTCATGGTCACTTAGTAACAGGTTCCTCGAGGGAGAGAGGAGAGGGCCATGTGTGAAGGTGAGCTGGAGAGCTCTTGAACCTCTATAAGTGAGATGGAGACCCTGCCCCTAATCAACCCACAAGTGAACGAAGGGATGAACATCATCCAAGATAAAACTGCCAGCCACTAGTATTCATGCCACCTGTCTGGAAAGGATGTAGTTGAAGCACTTGTAAATGATGGAGGGGGCACACCTGTAGTAAATCCTGTGACAAGTATGGATGTTACTTGCTTGGCATGAGTCACCTTGAAGAAAATTGTTTGCCACCCTGCCAAGACTGCTTCGAATTGGCTAGAAGGGAAAAAGGACTGCAACTGGTGAAAGCCTGTTTGAAAACCTCTTTAGGGCTGAAAAAGGTAGAGTGTCCTGAGAATTGCCTACTCATGAATAGGCTATCTCATTTCATTGCTTGAGGGAAGAAAAGAAATCATCCTGTATTTTCCACATTGAAAACAAGAATACAAAGAAACTTGGATTGTATTTTGTAGTGGTTGTTGTTGTTGTTGTTGAAATCATTTAGCCACCATACAGCACATCATTAGTTTCAAAGGTAGTGCCCAAGTATTCATCATTTTCGTATCACCCCCAGTGCTCATCCCATTGCATGCCTTCCTATGTGCTCCTCCCCAACTGCCCCATGTCCCCACCCACCTCCCCTCTAGCAACCCTCTGCTTGTTTCTTAGGTAAGAGCCTCTCATCCTTTTTCTCCCTCTCTGGTGGCTTCCCATTCAGTTTTCCCTCACTTCCTCTGTGATTATCAAATGGCTTCATGCATAGGTGGAACTTAAGACCCAGGGCAGGGGATCACAGTGGGTTTCGTTCAGTGA
>NW_019157490.1:0-2338 GCF_002288905.1 Enhydra lutris kenyoni | reverse complement strand
GCTGGTGGGAACTGCCTTGGCCCGAGCCCGTTATTTCCATCCAACCTGGGTATGCAGGTATCTGACCCCAGTAGGTGTGCAAAACCCTGCCCTTGTGTGTTCCTGAAGCACAACAGAGTACTCCTCCTTTCCCATGGCAGGAAAGTCGATGTTGATATGGTTGTACTACTTTCCGAGAGGGAGGCACCTGCATGGCCCATGAGACCTCGCCCACTCAGGAAGGACCACTGGGGACAAACAGGCATTGTGACTCTTAGCCTGAGACCCCTTTCAAGCACAGTCTGTCGGGGCTGGACCAGGATCCCACAGAGAGAACCTATTGTGGCCCTAGACACAAATCCTAACCCTTGGTGGGGTTGTCCATGCCACGTGACCCACAACCCGTCTCTGGAATCCCTGTTTGGGCAGGACCCCTGAGATGCAAAAGAGCACTCTTCCCTTCCCCCAGAAAAACACCAAACTCTTGGGAGCCCGGCAGAATCCCCAGAAAGGGAGAATATCCCATGGAACCATGTGCTCAGCAGTCCATTCCGAGACCATCCTAGTTATACAGCCCAGAGATTAAAGCCTCTGCTACTGCCTCCCAGGCACCCGAATTTCTAACCCTGAGGAGCTGCTTTCAGGATCTGCACATCGGGCCTGCCATAACCTCGCCCCTAATTCTTCCCCGAGTTGCTGTCTGGACACTTCGTTCCCAAAGCCTTGACCACATGCCCTCCAGGATGGTACCCCCAGAACCACATCGCATCCCCGGGCCTGCTCTCCCGAGGACTCTGCCCGTCTCAGTTGCCCAAAACATCCAGAAGGGGAGACTCCTGCAAGGCACCTGAACCCACACCAATTTCATAGGCAGCTCTGAAAAAAATGCGCAGTATGAGACACCGTCAGCACCTACCTCCAGGAAGACACGCACGTCAATGGGCCTAGGTCCGAAGATTCAACCTGACATGACCCTAGGACCTCATCCAAAACCTAGCTTAGGTTTTCAGGCCTATGTCCCTCTGGCCTGTTCTGGAAAACCAACATATGTCCCAACGTGTGGTCCCTCAGCCATACAATAGAACCCCTCTGGTCCCGAGTAGGAAACTTTGCTCTTGGGAACGGGGTCCCACCTACAGGCTAGGAGGTTCCTGCGTGGCCCCAGAACTACCGCCACATTCTGAGGTCTCCCTGGACACCAAGCAGCATTGTGACCCGTCTGACGGAGAACCTCCGTCAACTCAGATCCCTTGGAACTGCGAAGCAGAGCCACTGGATCAAAGCTGCCCTGTTCTTAGGCTTCAGGGGTAACGGAGGTGGGGTTTCCAGGCATCCATTCGGAGAGCTCTGCTGTCGAATCTTTCCATGTGGGAGACCTCTAAGCTGACTTCCCCTGTCCCGCAGAAGGACACCTTGTGGTTTGGAGCAGCTCACAAGCTCCAGCTTGGATAAGCTCCAAGGCTTCTTGAGGCCACCCGAGAATTCGATGGCCATCATGGATACAAATTCCAGCGTGAGCAGACATCTCACACTCAAACGTCCTCAGGTGCTTGAGATCTCGAAACAGACGCTGCACATTGGAACTGTTATGGCCTCGGCACTGAACATAAGCATAGCTTTGTTTTCAGACTTCCATCCTTACAACCGTGCCAGCAGGCCATCCATATTGGGAATTCTGGAAAAACAAAGCTGCCTTCTGCCTGCCCACCGGAAGGAAGAAATGCCCCACGGGTCTGCCTAGAACCCCCAGATGAGGGTGCAGCAGCATGGCCCTCAAGGGCACCCTGATATCATAGGCCGCCCTGTGAACTGGTTCCCTGTCTGACACAGCCCGAGCCCCGGCCTCCTGTCAGCCAGCCACATAGCGCGACCCATATCCTGCAGGTGTCCTCTGTCTTGGTCAGAGCCCGTCATCTCCTGCGAACCTGGGTATGCAATTATCTGACCTCAGAAGGTAGCGCAAATCCCTGCCTATGGGGGAACCTGAATCACAGCAGAGTACTCCTCCTTCCTCATTGAAAGAATGTGGATGTTGAGATGGTTGTACTACTCTAGAGTGGAAGCCAGCTACATGGCCCATGAGACCACGCCGACTCAGGAAGGGCAGCTGGGCACAAGCAGGCCTTGTGACCCTCAGCCTGAGAACGCTTTAAAGCACACCTAGTTAGGGGCTGGACCATGAAGCCAGAGAGCAGGCCTCTCGTGCCTCTAGGCCCAAATCCTAACCCTTGTTGGGGTTGTCCAGTCCACGTGACCCAAAACCCCACTCTGGAATCCTTGTTTGAGCGGGACCCCTGAAGTGCAAAACAGCAATCTTCCCTTCCCCCAGAAAGACAGCAAACTCTTGGGAGCCGGGGAA
>NW_019157489.1:668-2339 GCF_002288905.1 Enhydra lutris kenyoni | reverse complement strand
CGGAACCCTGCACACCGCCCGCGCCCTGGCATGGAGTCCCTCCGCGGAGAGTGTCCCCGTTCCTTCCCCGGCCACCCCTGCCACCGCAAACGCTGCCACATCCTGGAGGAAGTCGGGAGCCGATTGCCCGTACCTCCGGGGAGCTGATTCTGCGAGTTCAGGGTCGGGCGCACGCTGGAAGCGCAAAGGCTGCCCTAGGGACAGGTGGCCAAGGACCTTCTGCCACCTTGGGCCTAGAGGCCCAGGAAAGGCCTAACTTCTGCCCAGACTCCTTTCTCAAAGTGGAGCCCGTGCCCCTGCACACCTCGTCCCCTCGTGTTGCCTGAGCAACAAGGCTTCGGTCTCTACGCAGAGGCAGTGGGTGACACCTGTCTTGCCCACAGCCCGCGGTTCCTTAGAGGGCTGGCTCTCCTACTTAGCGTCCGTTTCCCGACTGCAATGCCAAGAGCTCCGCTGTGCTCCCGGTTTGGCTTGCCGCGCTCTCCCCACAAGAGCTCCGGAGACCGTGGTGACAGGCTTGTCCCTTCCCTTAAGGCTGCTTCCCCAGGCGCCAACACGCTCCTCTGTCGGGCAGACAGGGTGTCCGGGCAAAAAAGCTTTCGTTCTGGGGTGGGTCTCTTATGCCGCACTGCGGAGCCCTTGGCTCAGGCAAGCAGCAGCAGCAGCCAAAAGACCCGAATCTTCCTTCCCAGCGAATGCTGAGCTTTCGCAGAGGGTTTCCCGCTGGACGCGAACCGCACTTCGCTGCTGCTTCCCCGCAAGGCTTTGGGCGTTGGCTCACTCGCTAGAGGGAAGAAGTGCTGAGGGAGAGTGGGTGCCTCTTGGGCCTTGCTTTCCCGGGTCCCCGCTTCGCGCCCTGGGCTCCCCCTGCCTCCCCCACGTCTGGAGACGTAGCCTGGTGCCCGCAGCAGCGTGCGTCGCCCAGGGTGGCACTCTGCACAGACTGGCTGCTCTCGGGTTAGCCAGGGCCTGGCCTTTTCCTGTCGCGTTCAGGCGGACTCAGGAACAGGCCTGGGCCTTCCCCAGAAGAGAAAAGAGGCGACCAGAGAACAGCACACCGCCCGCGCCCTGGCATGGATTCCCCCCGTGGGGGACTGGCCCCTTTCCTTCCCCGGCCACCCCTGCCACCGCAAACGCTTCCACATCCTGGAGGAAGACGGGAGCCGATTGCCCGTGCCTCCAGGGAGCTGTTTCTGCGAGATCAGGGTCGGGCGCACGCTTGACGCGCAAAGGCTGCCCCAGGGACAGGTGGCCAAGGACCTTCTGCCACCTAGGCCTAGAGGCCCAGGACAGGCCTGCCTTCTGCCCAGACTCCTTTCTCAGAGTGGAGCCCGCGCCCCTGCACACCTCGTCCCCTCGTATTGCCTGAGCAGCAAGGCTTCGGTCTCACCGCAGAGGCAGTGGGTGACACCTGTCTTGCCCTCGGCCCCCGGTTCCTAAGAGGACAGGCTGTCCTACTTCGTGTCCGTTTCTCGACTGCAATGCCAAGGGCTCCGCTGTGCTCCCGGGGCTGCGGGCCGCGCTCTCCCCACACGAGCTCCGGGGACCGTGGTGACAGGCTTGTCCCTTCCCTTAAGGCTGCTTTCCCAGGCGCCAACACGCTTCTCTCTTGGGCAGACAGGATGACCGTGCAAAGAAGCTTTCGTTCAGGGGTGGGTCTCTCACGCCGCA
>NW_019157489.1:0-568 GCF_002288905.1 Enhydra lutris kenyoni | reverse complement strand
TGCCCGTGCCTCCAGGGAGCTGTTTCTGCGAGTTCAGGGTCGGGCGCCCGCTGGACGCACAAAGGCTGCCCCAGGGACAGGTGGCCAAGGACCTGCTGCCACCTTGGGCCTAGAGGCCCAGGACAGACCTGCCTTTTGCCCAGACTCCTTTCTCAGAGTGGAGCCCGCGCCCCTGCATTCGTCGTCCCCTCGTGTTGCCTGAGCAGCCAGGCTTCGGTCTCTCCGCAGAGGCAGTGGGTAACCCCTGTCTTGCCCCCGGCCCGCGGTTCCTCAGAGGGCTGGCTCTCGGACTTCCCGTCCGTTTCTCGACTGCAATGCCAAGGGCTCCGCTTTGCTCCCGGGGCGCCGTGCCGCTCTGCCCCACACGAGCTCCGGGGAATGTGTTGACAGGCTTGTCCCTTCCCTTAAAGCTGCTTTCCCAAGCATCAACACGCTTCTCTTTCGGGCAGACAGGATGTCCGGGCAAAGAAGCTTTCGTTCTGGGGTGGGTCTCTCACGCCGCACTGCGGAGCCTTTGGCTCAGGCAAGCAGCAGCAGCAGCCAAAAGACCCGACTCTTCCTTCCCAGC
>NW_019157488.1:0-2340 GCF_002288905.1 Enhydra lutris kenyoni | reverse complement strand
AAGACACAGAGAGATCTCTTGCCCCTCTACCATATGAGGACACAGTGAGAAAATGGCCATCTATGAACCGGGAAATTGCTGTCACAAGACACTGAATCTGGGACTCCTGGCCTCCAGAAGAGTGAGCTACAAATTTCTGTCGTTTATAAGCCAACCAGTCTGTGGTATTTTGTTATAGTGGCCTCGACAGACTAAAATACTATTTAAAAGACACTGCTGGCCACAATATATTATTTTACTAACTATTCAACATTTTTCTTTTCTTTTAGTAATAATATTAGAAGTATTCAAAATATATTTTAGGGGTGCTTGGGTGGCTCAGTCAGTTAAGCATCTGCCTTTGGCTCAGGTCATGATCCCAGAGTCCTGGGATTGAGTCCCGCCTCAGGCTCCCTGCTCAGTGGGAAGCCTGCTTCTCCCTCTCCCTCTGCCTGCTGTTCCTGCTGCTTGTGCTCTCTCTCTCTTTTGCTGTGTTAAATAAATAAAATCTTTTATAAAAGTATTTTAGGGTGCCTGGGTGGCTCAGCTGGTTGAGTGTCTGCCTGCAGCTCAGGTCACGATCCTGAAGTCCCAGGATCAAGTCCCGCATCAGGCTCCCTGCTCAGCAAGGGGTCTGCTTCTCCCTCTTACCTTCCCCCTCTCATGCTCACTCCCTCTCATTCTCTCGCTCTAAAAAAAAAAAAGTATTTTATCATGAGTCTTACATCACATGGGAAATCTAAATGAACATCATATGCCTTTTTCCTTTCTCGTAACTTCTGCCCATTATCTGCTTTCTTGCTAAGTTAGAATCTTCAAAAAGTATAATAGTGCCCAATTCATAAACCCACCTTTTCACTGTTCTCTTTCAAAATAGCTTCAAACCATTCATGTTTCTCCTCAGATGTTTTTGCCATACACATAAACCATTTATTTTTCACTATGTTATATATCTTCCATCCATTGACAACAATGTGTCCACTGCTATGGAAGTCAGCTGGAAATTAATGTGTAAAGTTGTAATATTATAGAACAACAAATATAATATAATATACATCAATATAACCATTCAATTCATAACAGTTCCAGGATCACTGAATTCTTTAAAGTATCTTTGCTTTATATGTGTAAATGAAGAATATAAAAACCAAAAAATTATGTGTTTATATATTAAATGCAGTCAGTACTCAGGAATGGAACATTCTAACTCATATATTATATTACATGAAATTGAACATCTGAACTAATTAACATTCCTTTCATCTATGTTCAAAAATGTTAAAGACCCTAGAGTAATAAAAGAAGAACTTTTAAAAGAATTTTCATCTCATTATAAAGGGAAAAACTGATTCACATGTTACTCTTTAAAAGCTAAATTCTTCTAACCCAAGAAAAACCTACAGAGATATCTTCATGCTTTTTCCTCAAGTTTCTAAAATGTAGGTTGAAAATATTGGATACTGCCTCTATGATAAACAGAGCTTCAGATCAGATCTCCTAAGAGATCCTTTGTTGCTTTCATTTCTTTTCCTGGTGCTAGATGTCTTTCATTTTAAAGTGAGCTTACTCCAGCTATGGAAAGTTTATGATATCGTCATTTGTACCTTTGAACACTGAAGTTATTTTTAAAAAGTCACTAAGAGATTTGTTCTTTTATTATTCAGTTGCAACAAATCTGTGTAATGATCAGAATTTAAAATGTACAATTCTTTTCCTTCTGTAAATATGTATTATTGTTAGAAATAAAGAATGGCAGGACCATTGCTTTCATTAAAAAAAAAAAGAATTTTCATCTCAATAATCAAATATCCAAAGTGTCACATTCATTTTGTCTTTTTAATATTCCTTTGAAATATTATTCTAGGTTTCAAAAGCAAACAATACCACCACAGGACAATTCTCAGCTGTTTAATGAACCCTACAATAAGAATCAGAACAAATGAAGGGAATATACCAAGAGTACATTTACCTAACCTTCAATAAATGGAAAGATACAAATGCCAATCCATTATCATTGCTCACAGTTGAAAAATACACACTCTGTAAAACCACATCATTCCATATAACTGGCATGAATAGAAACAAACAAAAAAAATTTTGAGTATGAATTCACATTGTCTTTTACTAGGTCTCACCATAATTTTGGCTACACTGTCATGCTGGATTTGAAAATGTCAACAGGAAACCCTCTATGGTAGTTTTCTGTCTAATAGCAACAACAGGTAGAGAATAGTGATGTTACTTGTATCCAGTCTTTACTGGCATGACAGCCTGCAAAGCAAAGATCCAGAACGAAAAAACATATGACAAAGACCCGAGTCAGCACCTGCACCAATTTAAAGTGACAATTTTCATTCATCT
>NW_019157487.1:0-2342 GCF_002288905.1 Enhydra lutris kenyoni | reverse complement strand
GAGGGGCAACTGGGCACAAACAGGCATTGTGACTCTTCGCCTGAGACCCCTTTCAAGCACAGCCTTTCGGGGCTGGACCAGGATCCCACCGAGAGAACCTATTGTGCCCCTAGGCCCAAATCCTAACCCTTGCTTGGGTTGTCCAAGCCAC
Organism: Enhydra lutris kenyoni; assembly: GCF_002288905.1. Classification (NCBI taxonomy): domain Eukaryota; kingdom Metazoa; phylum Chordata; class Mammalia; order Carnivora; family Mustelidae; genus Enhydra; species Enhydra lutris. Next base: position 2,191 of record NW_019157487.1, on the reverse strand, counting down.
GTGACCCACAACCCGTCTCTGGAATCCCTGTTTGGGCAGGAGCCCTGAAATGGAAAAGAGCACTCTTCCCTTCCCCGAGAAAAACACCAAACTCTTGGGAGTCAGGCAGAATCCCCAGAAAGGGAGAATATCCCATGGACCCATGTGCTCACCCGTCCAATCCGAGACCATCCTAGGTATACAGTCCAGAGAGAAAAGCCTCTGCTACTGCCTCCCAGGTACCCGAATTTCAAATCCTGAGGAGCTGCTTTCATTGTCTGCACATCAGGCCTGCCATAACCTCGCCCCTAATTCTTCCCTGAGTTGCTGTCTGAAGACTTCGTTCCCAAAGCCTTGACCACATACCCTCCAGGATGGGATCCCGAGAACCACACCGCATCACTGGGGCTGCTCTCCCGAGGAAACTCTGCCCGTTTCAGTTGCCCAAACCATCCAGAATGGGAGAAACCTGCAAGGCACCTGAACCTACTCCCAAATTCATAGGCCTCTCTGGAAAAAAGGCGCAGTATGAGACACCGTCAGCACCTACCTCCAGGAAGACACGCACGTCAATGGGCCTGAGTCCGAAGATTCAACCTGACATGCCCCTAGGCCCTCATCCAAAACCTAGCTTAGGTTTTCAGGCCTCTGTCCCTCCGGCCTGTTCTGGAAAACCAACATATGGACCAACGTGTGGTCCCTGAGCCATACAGTAGAACCCCTCTGGTCCCGAGAAGGAAAAATTGCTCTTGGGAACAGGGTCCCACCCACAGGCTAGGAGGTTCCTGCATGGCCCCAGAGCTACCGCCACATTCGAAGGTCTCCCTGGACACCAAGCAGCATTGTGACCCGTCTGACTGAGAACCTCCGTCAACTCAGATCCCTTGGAACTGCGAAGCAGAGCCACTGGATCAAAGCTGCCCTTTTCCTAGGCTTCAGGGGTAACGGCGGTGGAGTTTCCAGGCATCCATTCGGAGAGCTCTGCTATCGAATCTTTCCATATGGGGTCCCTGGAGCCTTCTAACTGGACTTCCCCTGTCCCGCTGAAGGACACCTTGCTGTTTGGAGCAGCTCACAAGCTCCAGCTTGGGAAAGCAGCCAAGGTTTCTTGAGGCCGCACGAGAATTCGTTGGCCATTATGGATACAAATTCCAGCGTGAGCAGACATCTCACACTCGAACGTCCTCAGGTGCTTGAGATCTCGGATCAGACTCTGCATATTGGAACTGTTAGGGTCTCGGCTCTGAACATAAGCATAGCTTTGTTTCCAGACTTCCATCCTCACTCACCTTGCCAGCAGGCCATCCATATTGGGAATTCTGGAAAAAGAAAGCTGCCTTCTGCCTGCCCACCGGAAGGAAGAAATGCCCTACGGGTCTGCCCTGAATCCCCAGATGAGGGTCCAGGAGCATGGCCATCAAGGGCACCCTGATATCATCGGCCGCCCTGTGAACTGATGCTCTGTCTGACACAGCCCGAGTCCCGACGTCCTGTCAGCCAGCCACATAGCGCGATCCATATCCTGCAGGTGGGCTGTTTCTGGTCAGAGCCCGTCATCTCCTGCGAACCTGGGTATGCAGGTATCTGTCCCCAGAAGGGAGCGCAAATCCCTGCCTATGGGGAACCTGAATCACAGCAGAGTACTCCTCCTTCCTCATGGCAGGAATGTGGATGTGGAGATGGTTGTACGACTCTAGAATGGGAGCCAGCTACATGGCCCTAGAGACCACGCCCACTCAGGAGGGGCAGCTGGGCCCAAGCAGGCATTGTGTCCCTCAGCCTGAGACCCCTTTAAAGCACAGCCTGTTGGGGCCTGGACCAGGAAGCCAGAGAGCAGGCCTCTCGTGCCTCTTGGCCCAAATCCTAACCCTTGGTGGGGTTGTCCAGGCCACGTGACCAACAACCCCACTCTGGAACCCTTGTTTGGGCGGGACCCCTGACGTGGAAAACAGCACTCTTCCCTTCCCCCAGAAAGACAGCAAACTCTTGGGAGCCGGGGAAAAACCCCTGATAGGAAGAACATCCCATGGACCCATGTAGCAACCCTATCATTCCGAGGCCATCCTAGATATAGAGTCCAGACAGAAAAGCCACTGCTACTGCTCCCAGGCATCCAAATTTCAAATACCGAGGAGCTGCTTTCAAGGTCTGCAGATCGGGTCTGACATAACTTCGATCCTAATTCTTCCCCGAGTTGGTGTCTGAAGACTTG
>NW_019157486.1:0-2342 GCF_002288905.1 Enhydra lutris kenyoni | reverse complement strand
CACAACAGGGTTAGAAGAAGAAAGAGAAGGAGAATCCCCATGAAGAGTCCTTTGATAGTGGGTGAGAACCCTCTCCCAGGCCAAGAGTTGAGCCAATCCTTAAAAAGAGGGATCCTTGGAAGTGAGGATTTGAGCCGTGGTATCTGCTAGAAAACTAGAAATATCTTTGTGGTAGTGGGGAATGTGCCTACATCATTCTGTCTTTAGATTGGCACAAGCTCCACCTTATGCAGCAGTTACAACATCCTAAACCTTTGTGTTTTATAGAACTGCTTCATGCATAGGGATCATTCCCTTATTTCATTGAGAAATCTTGTTTGGCCTGACATGTAGGGCCTTGACTGTGTACTCTGTGAGGACTTCCCCGTGCCACACAACATCCTCCAGTCTCAAAGAGGGACAAAGATGGATGCTAGGTGGCCATGTCCATGAAACAGAGCACACGTGCACCGTTGCTTGAAATGGGGAAGGTTGGCAGGGTCTGTGATGGTTTTCATAATGCACCCAGGCGTCTAGGCCCACCCCAGGTGTCCAGTGGCCTCTGAAGCTTGGGGAAGCCATGGTCACAGGTTAGAGCTTCATGGCCATTGGGTCCCAGCTAGGGGCCCTTATCTAATCCTGAGTCTTCTTGAGCCACAGTCAGGCTTTCAGGGGTTCTTCAGGTTTGGAGGGCCGTTCTTGGAATGTGCAATAATTTCAGGCCCATGTTGTGTTGGCGGGTTATGGCTTGGGAAGAAGAGACTTTTCTATAAATTGCTTCATGGGTGTAGAGGAGTAGGAAGGCCTGTTTGAGTCAGGATAAATACTTGTAAGATTTTTGCCAATTACTACCAACAGGTGGGCACTAGGATTTCTGCTGTGGGGGCAGATATGTTTGCTGACAGGCTTTGGCCTCAGCAGTTTGAGTTCGACTGCTGACAGCATACCTGGTTCTTCTTATCCCCTTTCCATGAAACTGTTGCCATTGTTAAAGCACCTGTCCTGTGCATTTTCGTAGGGGCATCTTCAGTCTGGTAGACTTAAGAACTTTTCAAGAGTTATGAGCCATGGGCGTAGAGTGGTCGGGTCCAGGCCTAAGCGTCGCTGGATTTAAAGTTGGGCTGGTTTCCGGAGTTAGTTCAGGCATATCTCGAAACGTAAGCTGGTACTTGATAACTCAGCCTCCTATCATTGTTTGGTGGCCTTTGTTCTCTGTGATGCTCTGGAGCTAATGCCCAGTCCTTAGAGTCGGGGGCCATCCCCCTGTGAATCGGGATGTTCTTTTCCCAGGAGGGCAGTTGGATGCTTAACTAAAGTCTTTGTTTGCCATTGTACCTGAATGGGGTGGCTTCTTGGATCAGTAGGACTGGGAGGTAAGAAACCATTCCAAGAAGCCCTTTTTATTTTGAGGTCTAGCCTGAATATCCTCATTAGTAGGAGTCACCAGTAAGTGGGAGAAAACTTGTCCAGGAGATAAGGGTCTTTCCAAGTGCACCCTCCACTGCAGTTACAGGGACAGCTGGGTCCTTCATTTACTCCATAAGTCCCCAGAGAACCCTGTGGAGTGGTGTATGTTCTCTGGCTTTAAGGGAAAGAGTTCCTCATCCCAGCCCTATCCATTTGGTCAAGGTGCTAGTTGAGTTCTACAGTCGTGGGTGAATCAATCACATGTTCCAGTTGTCAAATTAGCCCTGAGCCCATGGGGTCCTGGTAACCCCACAGAATAAGAAGCAAGGGGATTGCTTGCCCATGAGCTAATGTGGAAATGTTTCTGAAGATGACCTCAAGTTGTCTAGCTTGGGGTTTCAGTGCCTTCTTCTGGTGGGCTGCACAGAAGTATTCTCTTTGTTTGGCCTGCTGAGGTCAGGTGCAAGAGAGCCATTCCTGCAGGCATGTTTCCTTGTGTTTCCATGCCAAGTCTTCCTCCGCGCCCAAATCGAAGCCACAAGAGGGGTCCCAGGGACCTCCTGACTCCCTTTGTCTGAGAACCTCTGGAGACTCTGATGCTTTGGGGTCGTGGGCAGACTGTCCTGTGGTGCGGCTGTGGAGACAGCAGGTGGAATGGTATGAGATAGCGAGAGGCATGTGCCCTGGGGCAGGTCTTACCAGAGGCCTGTGGGGTTTTGTGGGATGTGTCTTCTGAGGTGTTGAGGTAGAGGTTTCCCTGTAGGACCCATGTATGACATGAAGAAAGGGAAGTTCCCATGGGCCCCCTCGGGCTGAATGAAGGATACACTCCCAGGGTCACTCGGGCCCCTTCCCTGACCGTCTTGCTCCCTTACTGCTGGGTCCTCCTCCTGCTGGGCTCTCCCTTCCCCAGCCTCTCTGAGAGCCCTCAACATGCCCTTATCTGTGGGGGAGCC
>NW_019157485.1:0-2342 GCF_002288905.1 Enhydra lutris kenyoni | reverse complement strand
GCATCTCATGTCTGCCTTTTTTTTTTTTCTTTTAAGAGATTTTATTTTTTTGGTGGGGTGACGGAGAGCACAGAGGAAGAAGCAGATTCCCCACTGAGCAGAGAGCTCAACACAGGGCTCCATCCCAGGACCCCTCTGTGCTCAGCGGAGAGCCTGCTTCCTTCTCTCTCTCTCTCTCTCTCTCTCTCTCTGCCTGCCTCTCTGCCTACTTGTGATCTCTGTCAAATAAATAAATAAAATCTTTTAAAAAATCATTTTTCAACACCTAATGAATAAATGGATCTAGGTACTGAGTACCAGTGGCTTCTAAAAGCACAAGAGAAAGAACTACTGAATGCTTCTTGGGAGAACATACCACATCTATGAAGTAGTCATGCCAAAAAAAAAAAAAAAGCAAGCAATCTGGAATAAGCTTCTACATCTAGCCACAATTTATAGAAAATGCAGAGAAATGATATTCAATTGCACAATGGGGATGTAATCAGCAAAATCCAAGCTGGGAAATTTATATGTCAAATGACTGGTTTCGGGGAGCCTGGGTGGCTCAGTGGGTTAAAGCCTCTGCCTTCAGCTCAGGTCGTGATCTCAGGGTCTGGGATCAAGCCCCGCATCAGGCTCTCCGCTCAGCGGGGAGCCTGCTTCCCCCTCTCTCTCTGCCTGCCTCTCTGCCTACTTGTGATTTCCGTCTGTCAAATAAATAAATAAAATCTTTAAAAATTAGGGGCGCCTGGGTGGCTCAGTGGGTTAAAGCCTCTGCCTTCAGCTCAGGTCACGATCTCAGGGTCCTGGGATCAAGCCCTGCATCGGGCTCTCTGCTCAGCAGGAGCCTGCTTCCTCCTCTCTCTCTCTCCCTGCCTCTCTGCCTACTTGTAGATCTCTGTCTGTCAAATAAATAGATAAAATCTTAAAAAAAAAAAATGACTGGTTTCTTCCACAAATAATCTCCCCCCAAAAATGGGTGGGGGCGGAAGTAACAAAGATTTAAAACATGTATTTTTAAAGGATGCTCAACATCCCTAATCAGGGAAATGCAAATCAAAACCACAATGAGATACAACTTTAACATCTGTTAAAAATGGCTAAAATTATTTACAAAAAAAACCAACAACACAAGAAATAACAACTGTTGGGGAGAATGTGGAGAAAAGGAGCCCCCATGAGCTACTGGTAGGAACATAAACTGGTACACCACTGTGGAAACAGTATGGCTGTTCCTCAAAAAATTAAAAATAGAAATACCATATGCTCCAGTAATTCCACTACTGAGTATTTACTCAAAGAAAACACTAATTCGAAGATTTATGTGTCCCTATGTTCATTGCAGCATCATTTATAATAGCAAGGTACAGAAGCAACCCATGTCCATCAATAAATGAATCAATAAAAATGTGAAACACACACAGGAATATTACACAGCCATCAAAAGGTCAATATTGTGCTATCTTAGACAACATGCATGGATCTCCAGGGATTTTGCTAAATGAAATAAGTCAGAAACAGACAAATACCGTATGATTTCACTCATAAGAGAGGAAAGACGTGGAGAGGGGAGGGAGGAAGAGGACAAAAGGATGGAAGAAGGTAGGGAAGGAACTCAGTTGGCTAAGCTTATGACTCTTGATTTTGGGCTCAGGTCATGATCTCAGCAGTGTGAGATTGAGTCCCACCTCCAGCTCCATGCTGGGTGTGAAGCCTGCTTAAGATTCTCTCTCTCCCAGGATACCTGGGTGGCTCAGTTAGTTAAACATCTGACTCTTGGTTTTGGCTCAGTTCATGATCTCAGGATCCTGAGATTGAGTCCCACATCTGGTTCTGTGCTCAGAAGGAGTCTGCTAAAGATTCTCTCCCTCTCCCTACTCCCCAAAAGGGAAAAAATAAAAAAGAATCAGACCTATTGATACAGAGAAAAAACTGATAGTTGCCAGAGGGGAAGGGTGGGGGCTGGGCAAAATGGGTGAAGGGAAGTAGGAGATACAGGCTTCCAGTTATGGAATAAATAAGTCATGGGAATAAAAGGCACAGCATAAGGACTACCGTCAATGATATTGTAACTGCAATATATTGGGACAGACAGTAGCTACACTTGTGGTAAACATACCATAATGTACAAACTTATGGAATCACAAGTCTATGAAAATTTATCACCCAAACACACACTCTTCGGGCCTTAACAGAAGATATCAAAGAGAGGCGGTAAACCAAAAAGGCAGACGTGAGAGGCACCTGGGTGGCTCAGCTGGTTAAGCATCTGCCTTCGGCTCAGGTCATGATCTTGGGGTCCTGGGATGGAGCCCTGTGTTGAGCTCTCTGCTCAGTGGGGAATCTGCTTCTTCCTCTGTGCT
>NW_019157484.1:0-2342 GCF_002288905.1 Enhydra lutris kenyoni | reverse complement strand
AGCACAGAGGAAGAAGCAGATTCCCCACTGAGCAGAGAGCTCAACACAGGGCTCCATCCCAGGACCCCAAGATCATGACCTGAGCCGAAGGCAGATGCTTAACCAGCTGAGCCACCCAGGTGCCTCTCACGTCTGCCTTTTTGGTTTACCGCCTCTCTTTGATATCTTCTGTTAAGGCCCGAAGAGTGTGTGTTTGGGTGATAAATTTTCATAGACTTGTGATTCCATAAGTTTGTACATTATGGTATGTTTACCACAAGTGTAGCTACTGTCTGTCCCAATATATTGCAGTTACAATATCATTGACGGTAGTCCTTATGCTGTGCCTTTTATTCCCATGACTTATTTATTCCATAACTGGAAGCCTGTATCTCCTACTTCCCTTCACCCATTTTGCCCAGCCCCCACCCTTCCCCTCTGGCAACTATCAGTTTTTTCTCTGTATCAATAGGTCTGATTCTTTTTTATTTTTTCCCTTTTGGGGAGTAGGGAGAGGGAGAGAATCTTTAGCAGACTCCTTCTGAGCACAGAACCAGATGTGGGACTCAATCTCAGGATCCTGAGATCATGAACTGAGCCAAAACCAAGAGTCAGATGTTTAACTAACTGAGCCACCCAGGTATCCTGGGAGAGAGAGAATCTTAAGCAGGCTTCACACCCAGCATGGAGCTGGAGGTGGGACTCAATCTCACACTGCTGAGATCATGACCTGAGCCCAAAATCAAGAGTCATAAGCTTAGCCAACTGAGTTCCTTCCCTACCTTCTTCCATCCTTTTGTCCTCTTCCTCCCTCCCCTCTCCACGTCTTTCCTCTCTTATGAGTGAAATCATACGGTATTTGTCTGTTTCTGACTTATTTCATTTAGCAAAATCCCTGGAGATCCATGCATGTTGTCTAAGATAGCACAATATTGACCTTTTGATGGCTGTGTAATATTCCTGTGTGTGTTTCACATTTTTATTGATTCATTTATTGATGGACATGGGTTGCTTCTGTACCTTGCTATTATAAATGATGCTGCAATGAACATAGGGACACATAAATCTTCGAATTAGTGTTTTCTTTGAGTAAATACTCAGTAGTGGAATTACTGGAGCATATGGTATTTCTATTTTTAATTTTTTGAGGAACAGCCATACTGTTTCCACAGTGGTGTACCAGTTTATGTTCCTACCAGTAGCTCATGGGGGCTCCTTTTCTCCACATTCTCCCCAACAGTTGTTATTTCTTGTGTTGTTGGTTTTTTTTGTAAATAATTTTAGCCATTTTTAACAGATGTTAAAGTTGTATCTCATTGTGGTTTTGATTTGCATTTCCCTGATTAGGGATGTTGAGCATCCTTTAAAAATACATGTTTTAAATCTTTGTTACTTCCGCCCCCACCCATTTTTGGGGGGAGATTATTTGTGGAAGAAACCAGTCATTTTTTTTTTTTAAGATTTTATCTATTTATTTGACAGACAGAGATCTACAAGTAGGCAGAGAGGCAGGGAGAGAGAGAGAGGAGGAAGCAGGCTCCTGCTGAGCAGAGAGCCCGATGCAGGGCTTGATCCCAGGACCCTGAGATCGTGACCTGAGCTGAAGGCAGAGGCTTTAACCCACTGAGCCACCCAGGCGCCCCTAATTTTTAAAGATTTTATTTATTTATTTGACAGACGGAAATCACAAGTAGGCAGAGAGGCAGGCAGAGAGAGAGGGGGAAGCAGGCTCCCCGCTGAGCGGAGAGCCTGATGCGGGGCTTGATCCCAGACCCTGAGATCACGACCTGAGCTGAAGGCAGAGGCTTTAACCCACTGAGCCACCCAGGCTCCCCGAAACCAGTCATTTGACATATAAATTTCCCAGCTTGGATTTTGCTGATTACATCCCCATTGTGCAATTGAATATCATTTCTCTGCATTTTCTATAAATTGTGGCTAGATGTAGAAGCTTATTCCAGATTGCTTGCTTTTTTTTTTTTTTTGGCATGACTACTTCATAGATGTGGTATGTTCTCCCAAGAAGCATTCAGTAGTTCTTTCTCTTGTGCTTTTAGAAGCCACTGGTACTCAGTACCTAGATCCATTTATTCATTAGGTGTTGAAAAATGATTTTTTAAAAGATTTTATTTATTTATTTGACAGAGATCACAAGTAGGCAGAGAGGCAGGCAGAGAGAGAGAGAGAGAGAGAGAGAGAGAAGGAAGCAGGCTCTCCGCTGAGCACAGAGGGGTCCTGGGATGGAGCCCTGTGTTGAGCTCTCTGCTCAGTGGGGAATCTGCTTCTTCCTCTGTGCTCTCCGTCACCCCACCAAAAAAATAAAATCTCTTAAAAGAAAAAAAAAAAAGGCAGACATGAGATGC
>NW_019157483.1:0-2342 GCF_002288905.1 Enhydra lutris kenyoni | reverse complement strand
ATTATGCCTCCATCAGAAAGGATGAATACCCAACTTTTGTAGCAACATGGAAGGGACTAGAAGAGATTATGCTGAGTGAAATAAGTCAAGCAGAGAGAGTCAATTATCATATGGTTTCACTTCTTTGTGGAGCATAACAAATAGCATGAAGGACATAGGGAGATGGAGAGGAGAAGGGAGTTGAGGGAAATTGGAAGGGGAAGTGAACCATGAGAGACTATGGACTCTGAAAAACAATCTGAGGGTTTTGAAGGGGCAGGGTTGGGAGGTTGGGGGAACCAGGTGGTGGGTTTTAGGGAGGGCACGGATTGCATGGAGCACTGGGTGTGGTCAAAAACAATGAATACTGTTACGCTGAAAAGAAATTTAAAAATTAAGAAAAAAAGAAAGAATAAATGGCTTGGCAATCAGAAAGGATGAATACCCAACTTCTACATCAACATGGATGAAACTGAAAGAGATTATGCTGAGTGAAATAAGTCAAGCAGAGAAAGTCAATTATCATATAGTTTTGCTTACTTGTGGAACATAAGGAATAACATGGAGGACATTAGGAGAAGGAAAGGAAAAGTCAGTTCGGGTAAATTGGGGGAAGGAGATGAAACATGAGAGACTATGGACTCTGAGAAACAAACTGGGGGTTTTAGAGGGGAGAGGGGTGGGGGAAGTGTAAGCCTGGTCGTGGGTATTAAGGAGGGCAGACTACATGGAGCACTGAGTGTTATACTTAAACAATGAATCTTGGAATACTCTATCAAAAACTAATCACGTATTTTATGGTGAATAACGTAACACAATAAAAAAGAAAGAAAATAAATATGTTTCCCAGCTGTCTAAAATGGAAGAAATTTATGAGGGATTAATATTAGTCAATAGTGGTTCTTTCCCCCCATAAATAAAACTACATCATCATTAGCAGGTGATTGTTTAGTCTTTGTCCACATGGGCCAGTTGCATTTAGTAATTTATATATATATATATATATATATATGTATGTATATATATATATATACACACACACATAAGTCAAGCACACACAGACACACACACACACAGATAAACATATATACACATGTATAAATATGTATTTTTTAAGGTTCACTTATTTTAAGGAGAGGGAGGGGAAGTTCAAGGGGGAGGGGCAAAGGGAAAGGAACAGAGAGTATCTGAAGCAGACTCCTTGCTGAGTGATGAGCCCAGTGCAGAGTTTAATTTCATGGCCCTGAGATCACAACCTGAGCCAAAACTGAGAGTCAGATGCTTAACCAACTGTGCCACACACTGCCCCTATTAATATGTATTTTTAAAATGTCTATACTGTTTTTTTCTTCAGTAATGTAACAACAAAACAAAACAAAAATGAACTTGGGTGCAATTACAAGGACCACTGTGTGAAATTAGAGGGACAAGAATTTTAGAATTAGTTTTTTTTTTTTAAGATTTTTATTTATTTATTTGACACACAGAGACCACAAGTAGAGAGGCAGGCAGAGAGAGAGAGGAGGAAGCAGGCTCCCGCTGAGTAGAGAGCCCGACGTGGGTCTCCATCCCAGGACCCTGGGATCGTGACCTGAGCTGAAGGCAGAGGCTTTAACCCACTGACCCACCCAGACACCCCTAGAATTAGTTTTTTTAATGTGTAGGAAGAAATATAACTTGGCCTATTATGTATAAAAATTACACTTTTAGTTGTTATAAAACTTTAAGATATGTTCCTGAAATTTACTGGTCTAGGAATAAATTTCATTTTTTTCCCAAAAAGTTAATATTCACATTATGACATATAACTTAATTTTGACTATCAGACTGTTCAAGTTGGATTTTTAAACCTTACCAATACCTATTGTTATATTGTATTCAAATATTAGTTTAATATTTCTTTTTAAAAAAGATTTTCTTTATTTATTTGACAGAGAGAGAGATAATAAGTAGAGAGGCAGGCAGGAGTCGGGGGAAGCAGGCTACCTCCTGAGCAGAGAGCCTGATGCAGGGGGGCATGGAGGGCCTCGATCCCAGGACCCTGAGATCATGACCTGAGCCAAAGACAGATGCTTAAGCAACTGAGCTACCCAGGTGCCCCTAGTTTAATATTTCGAAGTACATTTGTAGATAGACACATCAGAAGCTCAGACAAAACTTATGAGAACATTCTTCATTTACTTTTATTCTGTAAGAAACAACTTAAGCCATACAACTGGCTATCAGACACAAGAAAAAATGTTCATCATCACTAGCCATCAGGGAGATTCAAATTAAAACCACATTGAGTCATAGGGTAGTTCTATTTTCAAAGAAGATGTGGTATATATACACAATGGAATACTATGCAGCCATCAAAAGAA
>NW_019157482.1:0-2343 GCF_002288905.1 Enhydra lutris kenyoni | reverse complement strand
TGTTGCTACAAAAGTTGGGTATTCACCCTTTCTGATGGAGGCATAATACTCCATAGTGTATATGGACCACATCTTCCTTATCCATTTGTCCGTTGAAGGGCATCTTGGTTCATTCCACAGTTTGGCGACCGTGGCCATTGCTGCTATAAACGTTGGAGTACAGATGGCCCTTCTTCTCACTACATCTGTATCTTTGGGGTAAATACCCAGTAGTGCAATTGCAGGGTCATAGGGAAGCTCTATTTATAATTTCTTGAGGAATCTCCACACTGTTCTCCAAAGTGGCTGCACCAACTTGCATTCCCACCAACAGTGGAAGAGGGTTCCCCTTTCTCCACATCCCCTCCAACATATGTTGTTTCCTGTCTTGCTAATTTTGTTGTATGAGTTCTAGTAGTTTGACTTTGTATCCTGCCACGTGCTGAATTGTTGTATGAGTTCTAGTAGTTTGTAGGTGGAGTCCTTTGGGTTTTCCAAATAAAGAATCATGTCATCTGAGAAGAGAGAGAGTTTGACTTCTTCATTTCCAATTTGGATACCTTTTATTTCTCTTTGTTGTCTGATTGCTGTTGCTAGGACTTCTAATATTCTGTTGAACAAGAGTGGTGAGAGTGGGCATCCTTGTCGTGTTTCTGATCTCAAAGGGAAGGCTGCAAGCTTTTTCCCATTGAGGATGATATTTGCTGTGGGTCTTTTATAGATAGATTTTATGAAGTTCAGGAATGTTCCCTCTATCCCTGTAATTTGAAGCGTTTTAATCAGGAATGGATGCTGGGTTTTGTCAAATGCTTTTTCTGCATCAATTGAGAGGACCATGTGGTTCTTCTCTCTTCTCTTAATAATTTGTTCTATCACATTGATTGATTTGTGAATGTTGAACCATCCTTGTAACCCAGGGATGAATCCCACCTGGTCTGGTGGATAATCTTTTTAATGTGCTCTTGGATCCTGTTTGCTAGGATCTTGTTGAGAATCTTAGCATCCATATTCATCAGTGATATTGGTCTGAAATTCCCCTTTTTGGTAGGTCTTTGCCTGGCTTGGGGATCAGGGTAATGCTGGCTTCATAAAAAGAGTCTGGAAATTTTCCTTCTGCTTCAATTTTTTGAAACAGCTTCAGGAGAATAGGTGTTATTTCTTCTTTGAAACTTTGGTAGAATTCCCCAGGGAATCCATCAGGTCCTGGGCTCTTGTTTTTTGGGAGGTTTTTGATCACTGCTTCAATCTCGTTGCTAGATATCAGTCTATTCAGGTTATCAATTTCTTCCTGGTTCAATTTTGAGAGTTTATAGTTTTCCAGGAATGCATCCATTTAATCTAGGTTGCTTAGCTTATTGGCATATAACTGTTGATAATAACTCCTGATGATTGTTTCTACTTCCTTGGTGTTAGTTGTGATCTCCCTTTTCATTCATGATTTTATTAATTTGAGCTTTCTCTCTTTTCTTATGGATTAGTGTGGCCAATGGTTTATCGATCCTATTGATTCTTTCAAAAAACCAGCTTCCAGTTTCATTGATACGTTCTACTATATCTCTGGTTTCTACTTCATTGATCTCAGCTCTAATCTTGATTAATTCCATTCTTATGTGTCAAGTTGGTTTGATTTGTTGCTGATTCTCCAGTTCGTTAAGGTGTAGAGACAGCTGGTGTGTTCTGGATTTTTCAATTTTTTTGAGGGAAGCTTGGATGGTTATGTATTTCCCCCTTAGATCCGCCTTTGCTGTATCCCATAGGTTTTGGACCGAAGTGTCTTCATTCTCATTGGTTTCCATGAATTGTTTAAGTTCTTCTTTGATCTCCTGGTTGATCCAAGCATTCTTAAGCAAGGTGGTCTTTAGCTTCCAGGTGTTTGAGTTCCTTCTGAAATTTTCCTTGTGATTGAGCTCCAGTTTCAAAGCATCGTGATCTGAGAATATGCAGGGAATAATCTCAGTCTTTTGGTATCGGTTGAGTCCTGATTTGTGACCCAGTATGTGGTCTATTCTTGAGAAGCTTCCATGTGCACTTGAGAAGAATGAGTATTCTGTTGTTTTAGGGTGGAATGTTCTGTCTATATCTATGAGGTCCATCTGGTCCAATGTGCCATTCAATACTCTCATTTCTTTATTGATTTTCTGCTTCGATGATCTGTCTATTTCTGAGAGAGGCGTGTCAAGATCTCCTACTATTAATGTGTTCATATCAATATGGCTCTTTATCTTGATTAACAGTTTTCTTATGTAATTAGCTGCTCCCATATTGGAGGCATAGATATTTACTATTGTTAGATCATCTTGGTGGATAGTCCCTTTAAGAATGATGTAGTGTCCTTCTGTATCTCTGACTACAGTCTTTAGTTTA
>NW_019157481.1:0-2343 GCF_002288905.1 Enhydra lutris kenyoni | reverse complement strand
CCTAGCATAACCCTCACCGGTCGCCCAGGTCAGGTGCCCAGGCTTCCGTCCTCAGAAGCCTGGTTTCCAAACTCTCCCGATGGGGGAACCCTGAGCTGCAGTGCACAATTGCTCTTGGTTCCAATAGGAAATGTTGTCCTTTCCAAAGGAGGTGTTCCCGGAGATCAGGAGAAAGCTGCATGCATTCCTTGGGCCCCAGCCACGTTGGGCGCCCAGCAGGACCACGAAGCAGGACTCTGACGATCCTGCAGGCACAAGCCCTCCACTCAGCCCTGGGGAGAGGCCACCTCAGCGTGGGCAGTTCGGGCCTGCCATGCCCCGCCGGCCTAACCCTAACCCTAGGGTTCTTCTTCAGATTCCCGTCCCCGGTGGCCAGGCCCGGGGGCCCTCCCGTTTGGGTTCTCCTACACAACGAAGGACTCAGGGTGCTACCCAGGAGGAAAGTGTGCCATTTGGCCCTGGGCAGGACCCTCGTGGCGGGAGAAAACTGCCAGCCTCGTACAGCCACCCACACCTGCCGTGGAGCCCCACACCACAATCCCGGAGCCTGTTGAGTTGCCGGAGCTACGGCGTCAACTGAGCACTGGGGTGAGCCCGACTCGGTCCTGACTAATCAGGTCTGCCATTCTCCGAGAGCCACACTGAAACCCCAGCTTCAGTGTTCAGTCTCCGGACTCCATAGGCCTGACACCAAGTATATTCCGCGGATGGGATCATCAGACTGTTGGAAAGACTCAGGCTCTCTCTGGTTATTCAATACCTTCTAAGACAGAGAAACCGTCATGGACACCTGAGGCCATTCCCGCCTTCTTTGCCCGGCCAGGCCCAAAACTCAGGGCCTCAGGAGCCTCCTGAATCCCGCCCTCCCTCAGCCCTTGGAGGAACCCATATCTGTATTGCCAGATCCCTCCTACCTGGTCCCCAAGACATAACCCTACCCCTAGCATAACCTCACCTGTCTCCCAAGTCGGGTGCCCAGTCTTCTCCTGGTTCCCAAACTCTCCCGATTGGGGAACCCAGAGCTGCAGTGCACAATTGCTCTTGGTTCCAATAGGAAAGGTTGTCCTTTCCAAAGGAGGTGTACCCGGAGAGGAGGAGAAAGCTGCATGCATTCCTTGGGCCCCAGCCACGTTGCGCGCCCACCAGGACCACGAAGCAGGACTCTGACGATCCTGCAGGCACAAGCCCTCCACTCAGCCCTGGGGAGAGGCCACCTCATCGTGGGCAGTCCGGGCCTGCCATGCCCTGCCGGACTAACCCTAACCCTAAGGTGCTTCTTCAGATTCCCGTCCCCGGTGGCCAGGCCAGGGAGCCCTCCCGTTTGGGGTCTCGTACACAACGAAGGACTCAGGGTGCCACCCAGGAGGAAAGTGTGCCATTTGGCCCTGGGCAGGACCCTCGTGGCGGGAGAAACCTGCCAGTCCCGTACAGCGACACACACCTACCGTGGAGCCACACACCACAATCCCGGAGCCTGTAGGGCTGCCGGAGCTACGCTGTCAACTAAGCCCTGGGGTGACCCCGACTCGGTCCTGACTAATCAGGTCTGCCATTCTCCCAGAGCCACACCGTAACCCCAGCTTGGGAGTTCAGGCTCTGTACCCCAGATGCCTGACACCCAGGATATCACACAGATGGGAGCATCAGACTGTCGGAGAGACTCAGACTCTTCGTGGCTATTCAATACCTTTGAGACAGAGAAACCGTCATGGTCCCCTGAGGCTATTCCCGCCCTCTTTGCAAGGCCAGGCCAAAAACTCAGGTCCTCAGGAGCCTCCTGAATCCCGCCCTCCCTCAGCCCTTGGAGGAACCCATAGCTGTATTGCCAGATCCCTCCTACCTCGTCCCCAAGACATAACCCTACCCCTAGCATAACCCTCACCGGTCGCCCAGTTCAGGTGCCCAGGCTTCCCTCAGAAGCCTGGTTCCCAAACTCTCCCGAAGGGGGAACCCTGAGATGCAATGCACAATTGCTCTTGGTTCCAATAGGAAATGTTGTCCTTTCCAAGGAGGAGTACCCGGAGAGCAGGAGAAAGCTGCATGCATTCCTTGGGCTCCAGCCACGTTGGGCGCCCAGCAGAACCACAAAGCAGGACTCTGACGATCCTTTAGGCACAAGCCCTCCACTCAGCCCTGGGGAGTGGCCACCTCAGTGCGGTTAGATCGGGCCGGGCATGCCCCGCCGGACTAACCCTAACCCTAACCCTAGGGTGCTTCTTCCGATTCCCGTCCCCGGTGGCCAGGCCCGGGAGCCCTCCCATTTGGGGTCTCCTTCACAACGAAGGACTCAGGTTGCCACCCAGGAGGAAAGTGTGCCATTTGGCCCTGGGCAGGACCCTTGTG
>NW_019157480.1:0-2343 GCF_002288905.1 Enhydra lutris kenyoni | reverse complement strand
GGCAAGTCTGTTCACCACCTGAGATGTTTGTTTTCCAGTGAACGTGACATGATTGGCGAGAATTCAGAACACAGTTTGTAAAATGGACCTTACATCCCTGGGTCTTGAGCTCTCTAGCACTCTTCCGTTCCTGTCCCAGAACCGGCTGCCCAAACCTAGTACTTAGAACAATCCTGGCCCAACAATCAAGGGCCAAGTCCACCTCCCATGTAGCAGAACAATACACATCGGCTCTCCCACTGCGGTGACTCTGTTTCCCTGCCTTTACTGCTGGACACTCCCTACTCCCTGTGCTCTGTGATCTCACACACACCCATGCTGCTCCTTCCTCCCCGGCTCTGGAGGTTTGGATCAGACAAGAAGGGAGGGCACAGGCCGTGTGCCCTCAGAGAATCTACTTTACTACTCTGATCCTCCTGACATTCCAGAGGAATCCCTGTCCTCCCCCAAACTCCCAGAACAGCGCCACAAAACACATTCTCCAAGAAAGCCTTTATGAAAGGAACTCCCAATTTTTTCAAGGTAAAAATCCCATAAAAATGTCACTATCATCTTTTTTGCTGTGTTCTTAGTGGCCATTTACTGTATCTTCAGCACTGGTAGATGTCAAATGATCCCATTTTACTACAGGACTTTCCATCCTGGAGAATGTGGTTTCTAGAAGTGCCTATACAGAGTAATGGCACTTCTGGTAAGCACCAGACAAGGATTTCAAAAAACTCAACATAAATCAGGTTCTCCTATTTGAAGCTCTTATTAGATAGCCATAAACTTGGAAAATTTTTAGTTAAATGTATTTTGGGGTAGACACTATTTCAAACACATAGGATGAGTGTGGAGGGAGAAAAGTGTCTGAGGGAACAGACAGGAAACAGTGGGCCCTGCCAGTCTCCCTTCAGAGGCCTCTCCGGGTTCCTACCATCTGCTCTGTGCAGAAACCAAGACTATCATCTTGGATCTGCAGAAGCTGCTGCCCCCACCCCATATCCAGCGTCCAATAGGATCTGCGGATTCTGAAACATCACCAGTAACTGAGCAGAAAAGGGGGGCGCCTGGGTGGCTCAGTGGGTTAAGCCTCTGCCTTCAGCTCAGGTCATGATCTCAGGGTCCTGGGATCAAGCCCCGCATTGGGCTCTCTGCTCAGTGGGGAGCCTTCTTCCTCCTCTCTGCCTACTTGTGATCTCTGTCTGTCGAATAAATAAATAAAATCTTTTTTCAAAAAACTGAGCAGAAAAGGTCAGATCAGGTGGATGGAGGCAGGGAGCAAGTCCACGGCAGGAAGAGAGGGGAAACTCACAAGCCTGGGCTCCTCACTTCCACATTTTATCTGCGCTCATTACCTTCTTAGTCCTTTGCCTCCTTCCTGGAAAGGGAAGCAGAGAAGAGGCATCTAAAGCTGCTTAGCATTAAATCATTCTTCTCCTCCTCCCCCTTCTAGCCTTTCCTGCCTGGGCAGCCTACACCATCTTGGGGCAGAGGTCTCCTTTCTCGGGGGAGCAGGGAACCTCGAGAGAAGCTCCTGCATGGAGATCCCAGGAGCCACCTTTCTCAGGAATGGTGTCTGTCAGAGCTGTACCCGCAGCCCAGATCCGAGCAGCAGATCTGCAAGTCTAGCAGCTTCTGTGCACAGTTCTGAGTTCCCTGCCACCAGGTCAGAGAGCATGCATCTCCTTCCAGCTCTACCCGGTGTCAGGGATTTACACAGATACAAGATGTAAGCTGTGCCTCCTCCAGGAAGCCTTCCCTAGCTCCTGTCCCAGTCTGGATCATGTGCCCATCCTCTGTCCAATCGTTCACCTTCCCCAAGCCCCTCAGAGCAAGTGTCTCCAGCAGGAAGATCATCTGTTTATTTGTCTACTCGCCCCCATGAAACACTGTAGAGCTGGGACAGGGGGTCCATGATTGTGTCTTGACTAACTTGGATCTCTAGCACTTCCCAGGCATGCTGTCTGGTACAGTAAATACTTAGCATTTAGCAAATGCATGAATGAACTAAAAAAAAAAAAAATGAGTAAGTAAGTGAATAACGAAACTGGAAAATAACATTTAATGAGTACTTGCTAGACTTCAGGAGCTGCACAAGGTGTTCGTAAATGGCCCCTGATGCACTGTTCTAGCTTTTTAATGAGGTAAGTGTCCGTTTCCCACTGCACGGCACGCAGTGAGCTCACCCACAGTCACATCGGGAGGAGCAGGTGAGCAAGTCTTCAGGCGCACATCTCGATGGCTGTCCTGCTCATCTCCTCTCAGTGGAAAGGAGGGGGGTCTTGACATGCACGCCTTTGCGTTACAGGAGGGCACACATCAGGGAAGGGGTGCAGACAGACCAAGGAAAGCAGAGCC
>NW_019157479.1:1622-2345 GCF_002288905.1 Enhydra lutris kenyoni | reverse complement strand
GCCCAAAACGGGATCGGTTTGGGCAGAACGCTCGTGAGAATTGGCCGGCGTTGGGCAGCCCTGCGGACCGCCCTGCTCCCCGGGGCCGAGGGCCCTTTCTCGCACGGGGCCTGTCGCGGCCACCCAGAAAACGCGCCCAGACGACGCGACCCGACCGGGGGTCCCGGCAAAGGGGAGGGTTGCCGAAGCAGAGTAGAGGGACGGGTTGGGGCCGGGCGTCTGCCTCCGCCTGTTCGAGCGGCTGGGGCGCCCGAAGGTGGTGAGGCCCTCCGTTGTTGAACGAACGTTTCTCTCATTCTGAGGCTTCCCCGGAGCGCCGAAAGGACTGATTGGCGCCGGGGCGTGCGGGGGAGCCGCAGCGCGGACCGAGGTTTCCCCAGGTGGAGGCCCCGACGCTCAGGACCCTGGCCACGGGAGGCTGAGGGAGCAGGCGAGGGTTCGTGTCGGGGGCTCGGGGCAGGCCCGGCCCCAGCGGACAGGGCCAGGTAGGGGACCCCCACAGGCTTTGGAGCAGGAGGCCTCGGGCCCGACGGAGCCTGACTCCTGGAGGGATTCCTGGCGGGGTTTGGACGCGAAGGCCCGCGATGCCGGGCCGGGCCCCGGGGGCTGCCCTGCAGACGAGCCTCGCCCGAAGTGAGTTCGCCGGGCGTTTTCCGGCCAATTCTCACGAGCGTTCTGCCCAAACTGGGATCGGTTTGGGCAGAACGCTCGTGAGAATTGGCC
>NW_019157479.1:0-1522 GCF_002288905.1 Enhydra lutris kenyoni | reverse complement strand
GCCCAAACTGGGATCGGTTTGGGCAGAACGCTCGTGAGAATTGGCCGGCGTTGGGCAGCCTTGCGGACCGCCCTGCTCCCCGGGGCCGAGGGCCCTTTCTCGCTCGGGGCCTTTCGCGGCCACCCAGAAAACGCGCCCAGACGAGGCGGCCCGACCGGGGGTCCCGGCAAAGGGGAGGGTTGCTGGAGCAGAGTTGAGGGACGTGTTGGGGCCGGGCGTCTGCCTCCGCCTGTTCGAGCGGCTGGGGCGCCCGAGGGTCCGGAGGCCCTCCGTTGGTGAACGAACGTTTCTCTCATTCTGATGCTTCCCCGGAGCGCCGAAAGGCCCGATTGGCGCCGGGGCGTGAGGGTAGCAGCGGCGCGGACCCAGGTTTCCCCAGGTGGAGGCCCCGACGCTCAGGACCCTGGCCAAGTGAGGCTGAGGGAGCAGGCGATGGTTCGTGTCCGGGGCTCGGGGCAGGACCTGCCCCAGCGGACAGGGCCAGGTTGGGGAACCCCACAGGCGTTGGGGAAGGAGGCCTCGCGCCCGACGGAGCCTGAATCCCGGAGGGATTCATGGCGGGGTTTGGACGCGACGGCCCGGAATGCCGGGCCGGCCCCGGGGGCTGCCCTGCAGACGAGCCGCGCCCGAAGTGAGTTCGCCGGGTGTTTTCCGGCCAATTCTCACGAGCGTTCTGCCCAAACCGGGATCGGTTTGGGCAGAACGCTCGTGAGAATTGGCCGGCGTTGGGCAGCTCTGCGGACCGCCCTGCTCCCCGGGGCCGAGGGCCCTTTCTCGCTCGGGGCCTGTCGCGGCCACCCAGAATACGCGCCCAGACGACGCGGCCCGACGGGGGTCCCGGCAAAGGGGAGGGTTGCCGCAGCAGAGTTGAGGGACGGGTTGGGGTCGGGCGTCCGCCTCCACCTGTTCAAGCGGTTGGGGCGCCCGAGGGTGCGGAGGCCCTCTGTTGGCGAACGAACGTTTCTCTCATTCTGAGGCTTCCCCGGAGCGCCGAAAGGCCCGATTGGCTCTGGGGCGTGCGGGGGAGCCACGGCGCGGACCAAGGTTTCCCCAGGTAGAGGCCCCGACGCTCAGGACCCCGGCCACGGGAGGCTGAGGGATCAGGCGAGGGTTCGTGTCCGGGGCTCGGTTCAGGCCCGGCCCCAGCGGACAGGGCCAGGTAGGGGACCCCCACATGCCTTGGAGCAGGAGGCCTCGCGCCCGACGGAGCCAGACTCCCGGAGGGATTCCTGGCGGGATTTGGACGCGACGGCCCCGGATGCCGGGCCGGGCCCCGGGGGCTTCCCTGCAGACGAGTCGGGCCCGAAGTGAGTTCGCCTGGCGTTTTCCGGCCAATTCTCACGAGCGTTCTGCCCAAACCGGGATCGGTTTGGGTAGAACGCTCGTGATAATTGGCCGGCCTTGGGCAGCCCTGCGGACCGCCCTGCTCCCCGGGGCCGAGGGCCCTTTCTCGCTAGGGGCCTGTCGAGTCCACCCAGAAAACGCGCCCAGACGACGCGGCCCGAACGGGGGTCCCGGCAAA
>NW_019157478.1:0-2346 GCF_002288905.1 Enhydra lutris kenyoni | reverse complement strand
ACAGGGTGTGTTTTAAAGGGGTCTCATGCTGAGGGATATGATGCCTGCTTGTGCCCAGCTGCCCCTCATGAGTGGGCGTGGTCTCATGGGCCATGTAGCTGGCTCCCACTCTAGAAAAGTACAACCATCTCCACATCCACATTCCTGCCATGAGGAAGGGGGAGGACTCTGCTGTGATTTAGGTTCCCTCATGGGCAGGGATTTGCGCTACCTTCTGGGGTCAGATACCTGCATACCCAGGTTCGCAGGAGATGACGGGCTCTGACCAAGACAGAGCCCAACTGCAAGTTATGGGTCGCGCTTTCTAGATGGCTGACAGGAGGCCGGGTCTTGGGCTGTGTCAGACAGAGCATCAGTCCACAGGGCTGCCTATGATATCAGGGTGCCCTTGAGGGCCATGCTGTTGGACACTCATCTGGGGATTCTGTGAAGATCAGTACGGCATTTCTTCCTTTCGATGGGCAGGCAGAAGGCAGCTTTGATTTTCCAGAATTCCCAATATGGATGGCCTGCTGGCAAGGTGTGTGAGGATGGAAGTCTGAAAACAAAGCTATGCTTAGGTTCAGTGCCGAGGCCATAACAGTTCCAATGTGCAGCGTCTGTTTCGAGATCTCAAGCACCTGAGGACGATCGAGTGTGACATGACTGCCCAAGCTGGAATTTGTATCCATGATGGCCAGCGAATGCTCGTGCGGCCTCAAGAAGCCTTGGCGGCTTTCCGAAGCTTGAGCTTGTGAGCTACTCCAAACAGCAAGGTGTCCTTCAGCGGGACAGGGGAAGTCCAGTTAGAGGGCTCCAGGGTCCCCATATGGAAAGATTCGATAGCAGAGCTCTCCGAATGGATGCCTGGAAACTCCACCTCCGTTACCACTGAAGCCTAGGAACAGGGCAGCTATGATCCAGTGGCTCTGCTTCGCAGTTCCAAGGGATCTGAATTGACGGAGGTTCTCATCTGACGGGTCACAATGCTGCTTGGTGTCCTGGGAGACCTTAGAATGTGGCGGTAGCTCTGGGGACATGCAGGAACCTCCTAGCCTGTGGGTGGGACCCCGTTCCCAAGAGCAAAGTTTCCTTCTCGGGACCAGAGGGGTTCTACTGTATGGCTCAGGGACCACACGTTGGGCCATAGGTTGGTTTTCCAGAACAGGCCGGAGGGACAGAGGCCTGAAAACCTAAGCTAGGTTTTGGATGAGGTGCTAGGGACATGTCAGGTTGAATCTTCGGACTCAGTCCCATTGACGTGCGTGTCTTCCTGGAGGTAGGTGCTGACGGTGTCTCATACTGCGCCTTTTTTCCAGAGCGGCCTATGAAATTGGGGTGGGTTCAGGTGCCTTGCAGTTTTCTCCCATTCTGGATGGTTTGGGCAATTGAGACGGGCAGAGTTCCTCTGCAGAGCAGGCCCAGTGATGCGGTGTGGTTCTGGGGGTCCCATCCTGGAGGGCATATGGTCAAGGCTTTTGGAACGAAGTCTTCAGACAGCAACTCGGGGAAGAATTAGGGGCGAGGTTATGGCAGGCCCGATGTGAAGACCCTGAAAGCAGTTCCTTAGGATTTGAAATTTGGGGGCCTTGGAGGCAGTAGCAGAGGCTTTTCTCTCTGGACTGTATACCTAGGATGGTCTCGGAATGGACGGGTGAGCACCTGGGTCCATGGGATATTCTCCCTTTCTGGGGATTCTGCCAGGCTCCCAAGAGTTTGGTGTTTTTTGGGGGAAGGGAAGAGTGCTCTTTTCCATCTCAGGGGTGCTGCCCAAACAGGGATTCCAGAGACAGGTTGTGGGTCAGTGGCCTGGACAGCCCCACCAAGGGTTAGGATTTAGGTCTTGGGGCACAATAGGTTCTCTCTGTGGGATCCTGGTCCAGCCCCGACAGGCTGTGCTTGAAAGGGGTCTCAGGCTAAGAGTCACAATGCCTGTTTGGGCCCAGTTGCCCCTCCTGAGTGGCCGTTGTCTCATGGGCCGTGCAGGTGGCTCCCACTCTGAACGTAGTACAACCATATCAACATCCACTTTCCTGCCATGGGGAAGGAGGAGTACTCTGTTGTGCTTCAGGTACACACAAGGGCAGGGTTTTGCACTACCTTCTGGGGTCAGATACCTGCATACCCAGGTTGGATGGAAATAACGGGCTAGGGCCAAGGCAGTTCCCACCTGCAGGATATGGGTCCCGCTTTCTGGCTGCCGATAGGAGATTGGGTCTCGGGCTGTGTTACACAGAGCTTTAGTTCAGAGGGCGACCTATGATATGGGTGCCCTAGAGGGCCGTGTGTTTGGACGCTCATTTGGAGTTTTGGGCAGACCTATAGGACATTTCTTCTTTCTGTTGGCCAGGTAGAAGGCAGCTTTGT
>NW_019157477.1:627-2348 GCF_002288905.1 Enhydra lutris kenyoni | reverse complement strand
GTGAGGGCTCACAGTCACAGCATGGTCCCACTGCCTTGCTGAGGCTAGAGAGAGTGGGTGGTAGCAGCAATTCTTCACTCCTGCAAGGGCAGACTAGTGTGAACAGTCATGACATTTCCCTGCCCCCAACCTTGGGCCTGGGATAGGGCACTCTCTCGCAGCACAGCTGAAATTGATGAGTGCATGCAGTCAAGGCATTTTCCTGTTCTCGTTCTGAAGCCAGAGGGCGTGCCTTGCCCCCTGCATGTACCAGCTTCCCTGCTAAAGCCAATAGGCATGTGAAAACTGTACAGAGGATGCCCCTTATTTGTTTGGCTCTGGTGGCCAAGGGGGCTGGCATTCCTGAGCTCCAGGGAACTATAACAAATGCAAAGAAACTTCTTGGCAGACCAGTACCCCCAGGTGACTGCATAGACAGCAGGCCGAAACACAACCCCTGTCTTCCTGTGAAAAAAGCCTTTTTACTTACCCTGGAGCTTCAACCTGAGGGACAAGCTTCATGTCTCCCAGACATCTAGAGGCTACAGAGGTGCTCCCAGGGAATGTAAGCAGAGAGAAACCATCCTTGCTCACCCCCTTTGCCTCAATACAGCTCTACCAAACATCCCAGAAAGGAGCTTATACACTTATCTAGAGCCCTGATTTTTGAAACTGTCCCCAGGGATACCTCCAGATCTCCCAATCTGGAGTCCAACTGGGATTGCAATTGTCACCCCACAAGACATATATATTTGCACACTTTAAAAGCTTCTGCCTGAGAGTCTGACTTCCAATCAGCCTAAAACGAAGTGTTAGATTAGATTCCTCTCCTTGGAACACTGACAGGTATTGGGGACAGATCAGAAATAAATCAGACTGTTTAGACAATCACAAAGGTTAGGAGACAACTAAGAACCAGGACAAGGGTAAGCGAGAAAGTTCATCTCCCACACATGGCAACGTTTCATCACTGGAAGAAGTAGTTGTTTTGCCAAATATATAGAAACACAGGAAGTCAAGCAAAATGAGGAAATAGAAATATGTTCCAAATAAGAGAATAAGACAAAACTTCAGAAAAACGTTAATGATATGGAGATAAGTAGTCTACATGTAATGAACTCAATTTGATAGTCATAAAGATGCCCATGGAACTAGGGGGAAGAATGGAGGAGCACAGGGAGAACTTCACCAGCAACAGGAAGTGTGCAAAAGAACCAACCAGAAGTGATAGGGATGAAGAATACAATAATTAAACTGAAAACTACACTAAAGGTGTTCAGCATGAGACTGGATGAAACAGAAGATAGAGTCTCTGAGGTGGAACACAAAGCTGCCCCAACAGAGCAACAAAAAGAAAAATGAATTCAAAATGTTAAAGATAAGTTAAGAAATTAATGTGACATCAAGCAGGATAACACTCAAATTAAAGAGGTCCTAAAGGGAGAGGAGAAACAGAAAGGTGCAGAAAACTTATTTGAAAAAATCATGGGTGAAAACTTTCCTAACCTGGGGAAGAAAACACCACACTGGGATATTCAAATCAGAAAAACAAACAAACAAATAAAAAACACCTCAAAGACCCCAACACCAAGCCACATTATAATTTGAGTGTCAAAAAATAATGATAAACTGGACAGTTATATGTAGAAGAATGAAACTTGACCATTCTCTTACACCATACACAAAGATAAACTCGAAATGGATAAAGACCTCAACGTGAGACAGGAATCCATCAGAATCCT
>NW_019157477.1:0-527 GCF_002288905.1 Enhydra lutris kenyoni | reverse complement strand
CATAGGCAGTAACCTCTTTGATATCAGCCTCAGCAACTTCTTTCAAGGCATGTCTCCAAAAGCAAAGGAAACAAGAGCGAAAATAAACTTTTGGGACTTCATCAAAATCAAAAGCTTCTGCACAGCAAAGGAAACAGTCAAGAAAACAAAGAGGCAACCCACAGAATGGGAGAAGATATTTGCAAATGACAGTACAGACAAAAGGTTGATATCCAGGCTCTATAAAGAACTCCTCAAACTCAACACACACAAAACAGATAATCATATCAAAAAATGGGCAGAATTCGGTTCAGGTCATGCATGGTCTCAGTGTCCTGGGATCGAGCTCCACATAGGGCTCTCTGCTCAGCAGGGAGCCTCCTTCCCCCTCTCCCTCTGCCTGCCTCTCTGCCTACTTGTGATCTCTTTCTCTGTCAAATAAATAAATAAAATCTTAAAGAAAGAGAGAGAGAGAACATCAGAGCTTGCTTTCTCCTCCATGGGGGGGGGGTCACAGTAAAATGTGCTCACCTGCAAGCCAGAAGAGA
>NW_019157476.1:0-2348 GCF_002288905.1 Enhydra lutris kenyoni | reverse complement strand
AAATTAACATATAATGTATTATTTGCCCCAGGGGTACAGGTCTATGATTCATTACACACTTCACAGCACTCACCATAGCACATACCCTCCCAATGTCCTTAACCCAGTCACCCTGACACTTCCCCCACCACCCAGCAACCCTCAGTTGGTTTCCTGAGATTAAGAGTCTCTTATGGTTTGTCTCCCTCCCCGGTCCCATTTTGTTTCATTTCTTCCCTCCCTGCCTCCCACAAACCCCCGCCTTTTGTCTCTCAAATTCTTCATATCAGAAAGATCATATGATAATTGTCTTCCTCTGATTGTCCCAGTTCCGATCTAATCTGACTTTTTGTCTTTGGAGTTTTTGCCTTTCCTAAATACTCACATAAAGGTATCCTACAATATGAGGCTTTCGTGTCTCTCTCTCTCTTTTTTTTTTCACTTAACGTAATGTTTTTGAGATTAATCCATGTTGTTGTGGGTACCAGATCATTCCTTTTTATGTTTGAATAATCTAATACTATTTGCTTACCTTACAATTTGCTTAGCCATTTATCAGTTGATAGACATTTGGTTCCTTTCCAGATTTTTTTAAAAGATTTTATTTATTATTTGACAGAGAGAGACACAGCGAGAGAGGGAATACAAGCAGGGGGAGTGGGAGAGGGAGAAGCAGGCCTCCTACCGAGCTCGATCCCAGGACGGCGGGATCATGACCTGAGCTGCCCGCAGAGGCCCAACCCACTGAGCCACCCAGGCACCCCTCTTTCCAGTTTTTGACTATTGTCATAAAGCTGTTTTGACTACTGTGCAGAAAGTCCTTCTATGGGTATAAGTTTTTCTTAGGTAAATACATGGGAATGAATTCATTGGGTCATATGGTTAAGTATGTGTTAAACTTCATAAGAAACCACTAAAACTGTTTTGCAAAGTGCTGATGGAAACGCACAATGTTGAAATCAAAGTATGAATGTGCCAGTTGCTTTGCACCCTCAAAAGCACTTGGTATTGTCAGTTATATTAATTGTACTCATTTTAGTAGATATGCGGTAATAGTACTCTTTTTAGTACTCATTTAGTACTCATTTTAGTAGATATGCGGTAATATCTTATGGCATTTGTGATTTCTTATGTTTTATAATGTGCTTATAAATGATACTGTTTTAAAATTTCAGTTTCTAATAGTTCATGGTTAGTGTTGTCCTTGAAAGTAAACCACCCAGTTATTTTACCAACAAAATGGGTTTATTCCAGAATAACACAGGAATTGCAATTCAAGGCATGCAAGCTCTCACAGGCAAGTCTGGAGATCAAAAGAGGGGAATGATACTTTATAGAGAAAAGGAGGAAGTTGGAAGTGGCTTTTTGAATGAAAGTCCATTGGAGAAAGGAGAGGGTTCAGAGTGGTGATGGTTTCATATTGGCTGAGTTGTGGTATTTTTTTATTGGCTGAGCTTGTTGCTGGGCAAGGAGAAAGTCTTCCTTCTTATTATGGGTTACAATTGAGGTCATGAAGAGGTAGGACATGAGAACTCCCCTTCTGGTTTCCTGACTCCATGTTTTTAAGAATGAACTTTTAAGTTATTATTATTATTTTAATTTTTTATTTAAATTCAGTTTAATTAAAATAAAATATATTAGTTTCAGAGGTAGAATTTAGTGATTCATCAGTTGCATGTAACACCCAGTACTTATTCCATCAAGTTCCCTCCTTAATATCTATCATCCAGTTGTCCCATCCTCCAACCACTTCCCCTCCACCAATTCTGTTTGTTCCCTGTAGTTAAGAGCCTCTTATAGTTTGCCTCCCTCTCTGTTTTTATCTTATTTTATTTTTTTCCCTTCCCCTATGTTCATCTATTTTGTTTAAGTTCAATGTAATGAGTGAGATTATATGGTATTTGTCTTTCTTTGACTTATTTTGTTCAGCATAATATCCTCTAGTTCCCTCCATATTGGTGTAAATAGCAAGATTTCACTCTTTTTGATGGCTGAGTAATATTCTGTTATATATAATATATATTATATATCAATACAATAATATATTAGAATATTATATAATATATAATGAAATTTATATAATATATATAAGTATATATTAACTATAAATTCCATTATTATAAAAATATAAATACTATACTATTATAAAAGTATCTATATATCTATAAACTTTTTTTTTAAAGATTTTATTTATTTATTTGACAGACAGAGATCACAAGTAGGCAGAGAGGCAGGCAGAGAGAGAGGAAGGGAAGCATGCTCCCTGCTGAGCAGAGAGCCCGATGCGGGGCTCGATCCCAGGACCCTGAGATCATGACCTGAGCCGAAGGCAGAGGCTTAACCCACTGAGCCACCCAGGCGCCCCTAAA
>NW_019157475.1:0-2350 GCF_002288905.1 Enhydra lutris kenyoni | reverse complement strand
AAGATGGGATTGGGAGGGAGACAAATCGTAAGTGACTCTTAATCTCACAAAACAAACTGAGGGTTGATGGGGGGAGGGGGGTTGGGAGGGGGGGTGGGGTTATGGACACTGGGGAGGGTATGTGGTATGGTGAGTGCTGTGAAGTGTGTAAACCTGGCGATTCACAGACCTGTACCCCTGGGGATAAAAATATATGTTTATAAAAAATAAAAAATTTTAAAAAAATAAAATAATATAAATAAGTCATGAAAATGTAAATGTACAGCATAGGTACTATAATAAATGAAATTGTAATTATTTTGTGTGGTGACAGATGGTAACTAGACTTACTGTGATCTTTTTTTAATGTATAAAAATATAAAATCACCATGGTGCATATCTGAAAGCAATAGGAAATTGTGTATCAATTATATTTCAATAAACAGAAAATATGAAATCACTGTGATATACATCTGAAACCATGTGGATATTGTATATCATTTATACTCTAATAAAAAGATAATTATACTTCAGCAAAAATGTACTTTAAATAAATACATACACATATATATACATAAAATTTAAAAAAAAAATCTTTGACAGATGTTTCCATAAAATCACTTCATTCGGAATGAATCACATTCTGAATGTTTATTTCTGTGGTGGTCTTTCTCGGTGTTATTTTTTTATGTATTTTAAAGTTTTGGTATGGAGGCTTGTTTGAATAGGATATAATTTTGTTTCTCTCCCATGCTGTCTATGCTCCATGCTTCCTTTTTTTTTTTTAAGATTTTATTTATTTATTTATCAGACAGATCACAAGAATGCAGACAGGCAGGCGGGGGGGGGGCAGGCTCCCCGCCAAGCAGAGAGCCCTATGCGGGGCTCGATCCCAGGACTCTGAGATCATGACCTGAGCTGAAGGCAGAGGCTTTAACCCACTGAGCCACCCAGGTGCCCCTCCATGCTTCCTTTTATTGGCATTCTGTGTTGATCCTACTTAATTCCCAGGACTGCAGTCCAGAACCAGGTCTTATTGTAGATTTTCAGGACTTCTGTCACATATAATGATACTGAAGATATGGCAAAGCAGTGGCAACTTGATTCAGTTCTTCATACCAACAGTTTTTCTTTGGTCTTCTACCCCCAGGTCAATAGCTTTCTATAATGTTCTAACCACCAACACTGAGAGAAGTGCAGTAAACTTTCCTGAGCTCTAGATGCATATATCCAACAACATATCTGACCTCTCCTCTGGGTGTTTGATAGGCATCCCAAACTTTATGTGCCTAAAGTTGAACTCTTGATTTTCACTCTCATTCCAAATCCTCCTCTAGTGTTCCTCATCACAGTAAATGGCATCACCATTTATGCAGTTGCTCAGGCAAAAATAAAACCAAACCAAACCAAACAAAAAACTTTGGAGTCACCCTTAAACCTCTTTCCTTCACCACTCTACATCAAATCCATCAGCAAGAACTATCAACTCTCTTCTTCATAATATATCCAGAATCCAGGCACCTCTCGTCCCTTCCATCACTACCTCTATGGTGAAAGATACCATTCTCTTTTGTCTGGATCATTTCAGTGATTACTTACGGTCTCCGTGTTTCTACTCCTGACCCAGTCAACATTCTACCAGATATTCAAAGTTCACTTCATGGTGTGAATCAGATCATATCATTCCTCTGCTTAAAACCTTCCAATGACATTCACATTCAGAATGAAATCTCAATTGCCCCTGGTGACTGCTCCTGGTGACGAACAAGTTCCTATGTGATCTGGTTCCTGCTTATTTCTCCAAATCTACTCCTATTACCCTCCACCATCCTTACAAGGTATTGTGGAGATTAAATGTTATCATGTATGTAAAGTACCTATCATAGAGTCTGACACATGTCCATTGTTCAATATATGCATAACTATTATTATAGTTGTGCAATGAAGTTGTTGAATGGGGCCTGGGCTAGAATTGGACATGAGCAGAGAACAATACAAGGAAAGTCATGGAAAGCAGAACAGGGTGAGGTAATTACTTAGTTAGAAGGTGCTAAGAGAAGCTCATGCGAAAGAATTGAGATACTGTGTTTTTCTGCAATTACTTTCCACTCCTTCCTGCCCAACACACACACAGACACACACACACACAGACACAGACACACACACAGACACACACACACACACACACACTGCATCTGGGTCATGTTATGATGAGTAACCTTCCTTTCAGCCATTTCATATTAGAATCAACTGTTGGCCTGCAAAAGCTTACAGATTTTGAAGTTTTATTTAAAACGCTAGTTTTGAGGCACCTGGGTGGCTCTGTGGGTTAAATCCTCTGCCTTCGGCTCAGGTCATGATCCCAGGGTCC
>NW_019157474.1:0-2353 GCF_002288905.1 Enhydra lutris kenyoni | reverse complement strand
ATACCTACAAGTGGGACTGTGGGATAAAGTGGTGTTCTTATTTTTAATTATTTGAGGAACTCCCATATACTTTTACATAGTGGCTATACCAATTCGCATTCCCAAGAACAGTGTAAAAGGATTCCATTTTCTCTGTATTCTGGCCAGCACTTATTATCTCTTTGATAATAATCACTTTAAAAGATGTGAGTTTATGTTTCATTTTTGATTTTTTTATTGTTTATATTCAATTAGCCAAGGTATAGTACTATATATATATACACACACACACTCTCTCTCTCTCTCCATATATATTAATTAGTGGAATATATCACCTGGTGTTCATCATATCACATGTTCTCTTTAATGTCCATCATTCAGTTATCCCATCCCCCTATTCACCTCCCTTTCCACAACCCTCAGGTTTTTTTTTTTTTTTTTTAACCAGTGTCAGGAGTCTCCTATGGTTTGTCTCACTCTCTGATTTCTTCCCATTTATTCCCGCACCACCACCATTGTCCTCTGCATTAGTTCTTATGTTCCACAGGTGAGTAAAACCATGTGATAATTGTGTTACTCTGATTTTATTTCACTTAGCATAATGCTCCCTAATTCCATCCATTTTGATTTGCTCATCAATAGATGAGCCTCACAGAGTCAAAATTTACTCTTCAGCCAGGTTTTTATTTCTAAGTTCCAAAATTAGAGCTAGGTCTAGTTTGGATGCCATATTATCTGTAATGTGCTTTTGCAATAAAATAGTACAAACCCAAATTCAATCTAAATTCAATCCACAAGTAATTATTTTCTTTTCATCTCTCAAAATATCTGTCTACGTTTTTTCCTATTTATCTACCTACAAATGCTTGTTCATTGCATGAAATTTCAAAAAAAAAAAAAAAAAACCGGGGCACCTGGATGGCTCAGTGGGTTAAACCTCTGCCTTCGGCTCAGGTCATGATCTCAGGGTCCTGGGATCGAGCCCCGCATTGGGCTCTCTGCTCAGTAGGGAGCCTGCTTCCTCCTCTCTCTCTCTCTCTCTCTCTGCCTGCCTCTCCACCTACTTGAGATTGAAATAAATAATATCTTTAAAAAAAAAAAAAAACCGTATTATTTAGTGGTGCTCAAATATATATGAGTAGTATCACTGTGTATTCTAGATCTCTCTACATTAAAATAATTATGGTTCTGAAGTTGCATACTCTTTTAAACAATCAAATCACGTTTCTTATATATATATATATATAATATGATTATTAGTTCTTAGTAACTAAAGTTCACAAAAATATTCTTTTTTTTTTAGTAGACTTAGTGGAAGAACTTGAAAGGATGTGTAACCTTATGTAAGATTCCATGAAACGATATTGTGTAGAACTATGCTCGCCAACACCCCAGAGGACGGTTTTTGGGTTATCTGATTTGGAATCTCTGAAAGTTATCTCACAATGGTATAAATTCTATGGGATTGATATCAGTGCAAAGTAATTATTACCTAGGGATGTGCAAATACAGATGATGAAACATTTCAAAGAACTAAGGTAGACTGTGAAACCAATGGTTTCAAACTTCTCCTGAGAATCTGGTCTGCTACCTCTTTTATAGGATTCTTCCCTTTATGGCGAATAAGAAATTTCCCTCTTGAGAAACATAAACATTTTAGACTATTTCAAAGATCTTGAGAAGAGTGACCCAGGTTGATGGAAATATACTGGAGAGTTTTTACAATTAGATTATATTTAAAGCCTAATCTGTTATTTCTTATAAAAATTCCAAGAATTCTTATTTATGTCTCCTTTGGTAATCTTATATTTTTGCTGTATGTATGTAAATGATCAGAGAAAATGAGACCAAATTGCTTAATGGTCAGAAATGTCTTTCTTTGAAATTGAAGGCAAGGTGATATAGAAAACAATTTCTGCTTCAGGAGAAAAGTCTGCATCATCTAAGTTCTAGAGATGACCCCACAAGATCTGCCAATATAACACTATATGGTCTTAAACAGTTTAGTTTAAATCTATAGAAATCAGTTTTTTATCCTTATAATAATGAAACTATTTTAAAAATATATTCCTTCTATAAATATATAGAGCACTAATGTGACTTTTTTTAGTTTTTGTGTTTAAGCATATTTGTTTTTAATACAAACACATAATGTTTATACCTATGTGAGAAGATTATGGATATTGAATTCATGTGATGGTAATTTTCCATCACTTTGAAAGTTGTGGTGCACTGGGAAAATTTTCCTCATTGTGATGTAGGAAACTCAATGTGTCTTGCATATGCATATCTGTAACTTGATTTAGAGAGGAGATAATGTGTGTACTTTTTTGTGATCAAAGTAACCTGGGAACACTTTGGTACTGGGAGTGAG
>NW_019157473.1:0-2353 GCF_002288905.1 Enhydra lutris kenyoni | reverse complement strand
TTTTTTTTTTTTTTAAGATTTTATTTATTTATTTGAGAGAGAATGAATGAGAGAGAGCATGAGAGAGGAGAAGGTCAGAGGGAGAAGCAGACTCCCCAAGGAGCCGGGAGCCTGATGTGGGACTCGATCCCGAAAGTCCAGGATCATGACCTGAGCCGAAGGCAGCCGCTCAAACGACTGAGCCACCCAGGCGCCCCTACTCCAAGAGTCTTAACAGACAGCTCTGCCTTTGGTCCTCACCATCTTAAAAACTCCCCAAAGGCAATTAATTTTCCTGAGTTACAGTCTATTACACTGTCCCTCAGATCAAATCTGTGTAACCACTCCACTGTGCCTACCTGATAGGATCTAAATGCTTTGGTCTTGTAACCAAGACTCTCCACCATCTTGTCCAGCCGTGTTCTCTACTACGTTCATTCAATTTCTCAGCAAAATATGAATACTACCTGTGAGGTGTGCATGTTTGCTTAATGTTTCTCTCTGAGACTGAGGCAATGACAAAAGGCACTCAGTACCCAGAAATACAAGGATTGTTTTTTCTCTTCTGAGAACAAAAATTAAATTTTTGTTTAAAGAATTAAACAACCTAATATTTTTTAGAGTTGATATCACTCACGATTAACACTTCCAAAACTAAGACCTTTGCTTCCTAGAAAGGTTTTATAATCATTGTCTTCCACAGATATTTCAGGCTAAATACATTCTCAAGGATAACAGTACTCAAGAAAAGAAGGAAGTCATCTTTCTCTAACAAAAGGTTAAGGAAGTCTGTCCAAAAATTACTGCTGAAGGACTCAAAAGTTAACATTTTCTAGCTGGGTTATTTTTATTTTTTGTTGTGGTTTTTGTTTTTTGTTTTTTGATTTTTTAATTGGCAGTTACTTAAGCCTACTATAGCCACTCTTTTTCTTTCTTCCGTATTGTTAACAAAAATTGTCTAGATTCTGACTTCTCAGAGTGCTTAGGGACTGGTATCAAGAATTCTCCCCTGGGAAGGGTATTGACTAAATCCCTCCACAAAGAAACACCTCCTCTACAATAACAATTCTTTTATTTTTTCACATTCTGTTTCTTGTTTTTATGCATCTCTTTCTTTAAAAAAAAAAAAAAAAAATTTCTCTAATGTAAATTAAACCAAAACACCGTTCTCACTTTATCAGATTGGCATAAGTCCCAAAATTTGACAACATTTTCTTTTGGCAATTTAGTAGGCTAATGGGCACTTCATACGTTGCTGGTGTTAATGCAAAATGGTATAAACCCTAGGAGGGAACTTAGGCAAAATTACATGTGATTTTAGCCTATAATCCAGCAATTTTACTTCTAGGAATACATCCCAAAGTAATACTGGCAAAAAGACAAAAGCCCATTTTTGTAATACTATTTAATTAAAGCAAAGGAACAGAAACAACTTATAAGTGGATTAAAACAAACAAAACCGTTACCCTCCCTCAACCTTTGCTTCCTCCCCGCCCCTTTACCCCATTTCCCCTTTGTTAACACCTCTACCCCAGGTGACCCGCCCCCCCGCCAACCTTGACAAACTGCAGGAGTGCAAAAGAGCTCCTTAAAGAACTGCTATTATTTTTTTTTTAAGATTTTATTTATTTATTTGTCGGAGAGAGAGAGAGAGTGAGCACAGGCAGACAGAGTGGCAGAGGGAGAAGCAGACTCCCTGCGGAGCAAGGAGCTGGATGCGGGACTCGATCCCAGGATGCTGGGATCATGACCTGAGCTGAAGGCAGCCGCCTAACCAACTGAGCCACCCAGGCATCCCAAGAACTGCTATTATTGCCAGGAGTGGATTATACCCAGGACCCCAAACAAGAGGCCTGAAGAATGAAAGCAATCTCTAACTGTTCCAACCACAGTAAGCTTCTCCCCAGTTATAAGTGAAATCGCAGGACCATAGCACAAGGACCCAAGGTCAAGGTCTATAAAATTCCTGTAAAGTCCCCTTTCTGATGCAGTGCAGGGAGTTTCCTGACCTTCAGGTGCTTCCCCATGCATAGCCACCAAATAAAGTCTTTAAAACATACTTGAATCATTTTAACTGTTTTTCTCTGACAAACCCAAATGTCCAGTCAGCAACTGACTACATAAACTATATTACATCCCCTAAATGAAGTACTAAGCAAGTATAAAAAGGTTTGAGGAATGTCTACATACTACAATGGGACAATTTCCAGAAATACTAACTGAAAAAAAAAAAAAAATCATGAGAGAAAAAAATGTGTTGCGTACAGTACCAATTTCTTTGAAAAAAATGGATGGTACTTTGATAGGAATTGCATTATATGTGTAGATTGCTTTAGGTAGCATCGACATTTTCACAATATTTATTCTTCCAATC
>NW_019157472.1:1339-2353 GCF_002288905.1 Enhydra lutris kenyoni | reverse complement strand
GGAGGGGGGAGAAAGGGGATAAAAAGAGGTTCAGAAAGAAAAAAAAAAAAAGAAACAATTAAAAAAAGAAAACGAATAAAGAAAAAAATGTATATATATATTAAACTAGTTAAAGAACGTTATAAATAGAAAAGGGTAAAAGTTAAAAAAAATTGGCAGAAGAAGAGAAAAAAAATTGAAAAAGAAAAAAAATTAACTGCAACGCTAAAGAATCATGGGGAGAAAGCCATGAGTTCCGTGCTTTGCTTTCTCCTCCTCTGGAATTCCGCTGCTCTCCTTGGTATTGAAACTGCACTCCTTGGTAGGTAAACTTGGTCCTGGCTGGATTTCTTGTTGATCTTCTGGAGGAGGGGCCTGTTGTAGTGATTCTCAAGTGTCTTTGCCCCAGGAGGAATTGCACCGCCCTTACCAGGGGCCGGTCTGAGTAATCTGCTCGGGTTTGCTTTCAGGAGCTTTTGTTCCCTGAGTGCTTTCCGTAGAGTTCCGGAGGGGAGGAATGAAGATGGCAGCCTCCCAGTCTCTGGACCGGAGGAGCCGAGAGCCCAGGGCCCCACTCCTCAGTGCACCCTCAGAGAACAGCGCCCAGTTACTCCTATCACCCTGGCCGCGCTCTGAGCTGACCGAGCCTGTGACCGGTTCAAGGTAACTCCAAGCTGGGAGCTCACTCCTCGGCTCTGTCTCTGTAGCTGGCTTCCCCGTTCTAATACCTGCAAGCTCTGCGACAATCAGACACCCCCGATCCTTCTGTGACCCTGCAGGACCTGAGGCCACGCTGACCCCGCATGGGCTTCACCCCGGTTAGGTCTCTGGAGCGATGTCCCTCAGCGGAACAGACTTTTAAAAGTCCTGATTTTGTGCTCTGTTGCTCTGCCGCTTGCCGGGAGCCAGCCCCTCCTCCCGTGGTCTATCTTCCCGTCGCTTTGGATTCACTTCTCCACCAGTCCTACCTTTCAGAAAGTGGTTGATTTTCTGTTTCTAGAATTGCTGTTCTTCTTCTCTTCGATCTCCCGTTGG
>NW_019157472.1:0-1297 GCF_002288905.1 Enhydra lutris kenyoni | reverse complement strand
TCGATCTCCCGTTGGATTTGTAGGTGTTTGCAATCTTTAGATAAGCTATCTAGCTGATCTCCTGCTACCTGAAGTAGTCTCAGCCAGCTACTTCTCAGCCATCTTGATTCCTCCAGTCTCTTTTGTTTCTTTTAAATGTGTTTCTCCTTTCTTTCTATAGCTCAGATTGCTCAGATTCTCTTATTTTCCTTTCCCTGCTACTAGATTAAAAGTTGTGTTTCTATTTGTGGTTAATCTAGATATTGTAACAGTCATATTTACTTAAATTTAAAGCTCTCCCAACCACTGGATGCATTATAGGATGCTACTCCCATCCACTTCTACAGTCTTGTTGTTCAGGATTTTGTTTCCATCTCTGATTCACTCCACCATGTAGACATTGCTGTTCCAGTTATATAGCTAATGATTGTTTTGATTTACCCCCAAGTGCAACAACTTCCTTGCCTATGGCCCTCTTGAATTTTAGATCTTCATTTGGGGCTAATTTATTTTTCTCCTGAAGGAATTCATTAGCGAGGGAGTTGTGTGGAGAACTCTATTAGTTTTTGTTTTGCACTTTGCACTTATTCTTGAAAAATGGTTTCACTAACTACACTATTCACAGTTGGCAATTATTTTCCTATAATAGTTTAAAGATATCCCACCTGTGCCAGATGTCAATCTAGTCACCATTCCTGTGTAGGCAATCCATCTTTTCTTTCTGTTTTTATGACCTGATGCTTGTCTTGTCTTTGCTTTCTGACAATTTTACTATGATGTGTGTAGGTGTTGATTTCATTTTACTTAACCTGCGTTGACTTGTGCACTTTACAGGTTGAGTATGTCTTTTGCTAATTCTGGAAAATGTGCAGCTTTTAAATCAATGAATATTGCCTCTTCTTATTCTCTCCTCTGGAACTTCGTGTGTGTGTGTGTGTGTGTGTGTGTGTGTGTGTGTGCGCGCGCACGCACGCGAGTGTTCACGCCACACTGCATGTCTTGCATCCTCTTTTTCAAATTTTCTATCATTTTGACTCTATGCAACATATTTAATGGGTAAAATTTGATTAATTATAGCTATTACAGATAAGATGTTTGGACATACATCCCTGATCTTGTTTTATATTTTCTAACTTACCTTTCTTGCTTTGTCCTTTCCCATGTTACTCAATCCAGATTGTATTTTTTTTTTGTTTTTTTGTTTTTTGATTGGCCAACTTTTGTTCTATTTCCTTCACCAATGGTTTGTAGTTACATTCTCTATTTCTAGTTTTCTAGAATTATTTCTGATTTCTAAAAGCATACTCTATGTGTGTTT
>NW_019157471.1:0-2354 GCF_002288905.1 Enhydra lutris kenyoni | reverse complement strand
CCCTTTGCTGTCTTTGCCTCCGCTCTCCGGGGTGAGGGTGGGGACTCTGGGCACTGCAGACCTCGCAGACCTTGGCCTTTCCCCAAGTTAGGCAGGTCTCTCTCTGCTCCCTCTCAGGAGCTGAGGCTGGGAGCTCCGCCACGTGGGACCTCGAGAGCCTGATTGAGCTGTTCGCAGTCTCCAGTTTCATTGCGGGAAATCGCACCCTATCGCCAGTTTTACTGGGATGGGAGGTTGTTTAAAGAGGAAAAGAGCGAGTATTCAAGCCAGGGTTACTAGGGTTGCAAGGCGTTGTACTAACCACTGTACCACAGACGCAGGCCATGGACAACCTGCTGCGCTGTGGTTGAGATCTATTAACCGACCTAAATAGCCTCAGGGTTTTTTAACTGGTTTTTGCTTTCAGTGGCTAGAGTTGGTGCCTCTCAGCTTTATTTTCACTCCTCCTCCCTTTGCCCTTTCTTTCTCCTACTCCAGACCGCCCTCACTCCCATCCACTTCCTACTGCTCTTCAGCTCTCCTCATCACCTTTCTCCCTGTGCCCACCCATGTCCCCTAGGCTGAGGCCGCAGCACCGCCCTGGGTGGGGAGTTGTGGGTGGTGTCCTCTAAAGGTTTCCATGATCAGGACCTTGACCTGGTTCTAAATCAGCTTCCGGTATAAAGATTTTAAAGAATGGCCAACTTTGACTTTTTCCCATGCAGGGAATTCTCTAGCACTAAAATTAATCGTCCAAGGTGAAATTCCTGGTGCCTCTCCTGTCCCCTTCAGGCCCCTGCGGCGCAATGGACTCCTTCACGGGGCATTTATTGGGAGCCTAATTGTCAGGCAATATTGTAAGCGAGGGGGCTGCATAGTGAGCAAACCCAAGTCCCTGCCCCCATGGAGTCCCCATCTAGTGGCCTCCAAGGGTTGGCTCCATGGAGGAACAGCTGATTCTGGTTCTTCACGCTCGCACCCTCCTCCCCGCCTCCCACGATCTGTGGGGACTAGAGTAGAAGACCAGGACACATGAAGTGGAGCATAGAACTGGACAATGGATGACTTCCAACCAAGAGGCTGTGGTTGTCACCAGGGCACCTGATGTTTGATCTTGGGAGTTGACTGGCTGGGCTCCAAGTCATCACCCAAATTTAGGTAATCCCAGAACTCTTGGCCTCAATATATCCTGCGTGCTTTCAGGCTTCAGGAGCAGGGAGGGAGGTTAGGCCAAACAGAAGAGTTGAGGGTGCCGTAGTTTGGGCACAAAAATCACTTCTCTGTACCTCTGTACAATGAGACGATTATGGATAATATAATTTCCCCCCAGTTTTACTGAGATTGAAATGATATACAGCACTTTAAAAGTTTAAGATATACAGCATAATGACTTGACTTACTTATATTGTGAAATGATTACAAGTTGGTGAACAGCCATCCTCTCAAATAGATAAAAATGTTTTTAAATTTATTTTTTCCTTTTGATAAGAACTCATAACAACTACTTAACACCTTTCAAGTATACTATACAGCAAGGTTAACTATAGCCATCAGGTTGTGCATTCTTGTCAGACGTCGACCAGGAACACAAAACCATAATGTATATAGTATAATTGACCACCAGCCAATGAGTAAGTACATGGAGTGTCTCTGTGGTGCAGTTGGTTAATGCACTGGGCTATTAGCCAGAAGTTTGGTGGTTCAATCCCACCCAGGGACGCTTGGGTTTCTGGAGAAGGTGGGTTTCCAACCTTTTCCCTTTCTCTTTAGGATACCAAATCTATGCTTTCTATTTCCCAGGCACCACTAGCAATGAGTCCCCCTTTGAGGAAAATGTTTTAGAAATCCAGAGCATATATAATCTACAACCACCCTTACATCTTCCCCTACTTTTCCAGAGCGTGGTTTACAGCTTAACATATTTGGAACATTGTAAATCCCTAAAATGGAGAACAAGAGAACATGGCTCACATCCAATGGTGAAGATACAGCCTCTGGGAGGGAAACTCAGTCCAAAAAAGTTATGTGACTTT
Source organism: Enhydra lutris kenyoni (assembly GCF_002288905.1). Lineage (NCBI taxonomy): Eukaryota > Metazoa > Chordata > Mammalia > Carnivora > Mustelidae > Enhydra > Enhydra lutris. The sequence goes on along the minus strand of NW_019157471.1, from coordinate 342 downwards.
TCTGTGCTTCCATTTTTACATGTAAGATGAGTGAAATGGAATATTTCGCTTGTCCAGAGTTTTAATGAGATGTGTGGGGAAAGCACGTAGCCAATGACTCTCACAGGCAAATGTTCAAAGCACATTAGCTCTTACCAGCGCCATTGCCATCAACATTTTCATTACCTGCTTTGTTCTTTTTAGTTAGGATCCTTCTTGATATAAATAAGTCATTATTCAAACAGTCTCTCTAATTGATGGTCATGCAATTGGCTCCAATATTGATTATCACACATACTACTGCAGGGTACACGTATATACAAATATGCATTATCATGCCTCTCCTTCTCTCCAGAGTCCTGA
>NW_019157470.1:502-2355 GCF_002288905.1 Enhydra lutris kenyoni | reverse complement strand
CTCTTAGAACATGTTGACTTAAGAAATCTCTTTGTTTGATATGGGGTGTGTGTGCATTTACCTTATCAAATATGTACCATATGGTGTGTATGTGTCTATCATCTGTCTATCTTGCCTGTCTATCTATCCATCTATCTGACTCTCTGGGAAGAGAGAGAGAAGTATGGCAGGATACACACCAGGTTGTAACAAATGGTTACCAAAAACTTCATTCTCTCTGCCTGAAGCATAGAACTGTCTTCTCTCCTTTTCTCTTCTGCAGGACTATGAGTTCTCATCCTGTAAGTTTGAGATTCTTCTCTATCTGTCTCGTTCTTCTCAAATTCATCTTCTCAAAGAGTAGATAATTCATGAGGTCCTACGATGAGTTTAATTCATTAATAAATCACTAATAAATTGTCTAAAACCATTAACCTGGAAACAGCAGATCTGAGAGACTCCTGAACCATTTCCAGTTCATCCTGGGATCTGGAGATCTCTGGCCAATCAGCTGGAGTGGGAGTGGGACCTGTTGTCTCCTGGACATTAGCTGACAGGAATCCAGGCAGGATGGCCATTCATCTGCCAGAAATGGACTCTGGACACTCATTTGTGTATCATCACAGTCTCTGGAGATTTCTCAGAAGGCAGGACTATGAGCACTGTGTCCTGCCACAGATCCCGATTATCACAGGGAGATCCTGCATCCCACCCAGGCAGTAAGGAATTTGTCTCTGTTAGTTTCCCTGCAAACACAGAAAACATTTTAAGTTACTGCTCTCCCAGGAGAGGGACCTACACCCTGCCTTTGGCTCTTTGCACCCTGCCACACCCACCATGGGATTTGCATATTCTCCCTTGGGGAGGGCCTTGCCTTGAAAGTCTCAGATAAAGGTCATCTCTGAGCTTGTGTTTACTTACTAGGACTCATCAGTTCAGCTTCTCAAAATGAGGTTCCCTTCTCAGCTCCTGGGGCTGCTGATGCTCTGGGTCCCAGGTAAGAGCAGAATGAGGATGAAGAAGGAGATTGGGGTGTGGAGGGTGAGCTGTCTAGGTGCTGTTAGTCCCTATGTGTGCTCTGTCCAGGGATGAGATTGCCCTCAAATAGGGGAATTTAGTTTTGAGATAGTGAAAGCTATGAGGAAACTAAAGGGATTGAAGAACAGTGCTTTAGTGAGATGATGAAAGTAAAAAATGTTGCCACTCTATGCCCTGCAATTTTTGGGTTATCCATGGAGATTGGATATTTTTAGAGCAAGAATCAAATCACGAAATATGATTTAGCCTAACATAAATGAAATTTAAAATCATAAAAAAATGGCTTATAATGTGTCAAATTAACCTGTACTTATCTCTCATTATTATAGGATCCAGAGGGGATATCGTGCTGACACAGACCCCACTGTCCCTGTCCGTCACCCCCGGAGAGCCAGCCTCCATCTCCTGCAGGGCCAGTCAGAGCCCAGTACACAGTAATGGAAACACCTATTTGAGTTGGTTCCGGCAGAAATCAGGCCAGTCCCCACAGCTCCTGATCTACAAGATTTCCAACCGTTTCACTGGGGTCCCAGACAGGTTCAGCGGCAGCGGGTCAGGGACAGATTTCACCCTGAGAATCAGCAGGGTGGAGGCTGATGATGTGGGAGTTTATTACTGCGGGCAACTTTCAAAGATTCCTCCCACAGTGGTTCAGGCCTGAACACAGACCTCTCTGTCTGGCGGTCCCCACTGTGCATGTGTGCTGCCTGAGAGGGGAGCGGGCACAGCAGAAGCTGTGAGCTGGTATCAGAGACTGGTGCTTGGGAACCCAGGGCAGTAACATGCAGCTGAGTGCTCTGAACTGAGTCCTGGGCCCTGGGAGGCAACATCCTCAG
>NW_019157470.1:0-402 GCF_002288905.1 Enhydra lutris kenyoni | reverse complement strand
TCAGCAGGGTGGAGGCTGACGATGTGGGAGTTTATTACTGTGGGCAATTTACAAAGATTCATCCCACAGTGGTTCAGGCCTGAACACAAACTTCTCTGTCTGGCGGTCCCCACTGTGCATGTGTGCTGCCTGAGAGGGGAGCGGGCACAGCAGAAGCTGTGAGCTGGTATCAGAGACTGGTGCTTGGGAACCCAGGGCAGTAACATGCAGCTGAGTGCTCTGAACTGAGTCCTGGGCCCTGGGAGGCAACATCCTCAGTGGGGTATAACCAGCTCTGGAATGGACATGATCAGCCTGTGGGCTGAGTGGTGAGCTGCCAGGGAGAGCCACCCTGAACCTCACCCTGTCCCTCCCAGCCTGAGTGCATGTGTCAGGGACAATTACTCAGGATGAGTGTCAGAA
>NW_019157469.1:0-2355 GCF_002288905.1 Enhydra lutris kenyoni | reverse complement strand
GTCAAATAATCTTCGACAAAGCAGGAAAAAATATTCAGTGGAAAAAAGACAGTCTCTTCAATAAATGGTGCTGGGAAAATTGGACAGCTACGTATAGAAGAATGAAACTCGACCATTCTCTTACACTATACACAAAGATAAACTCAAAATGGATGAAAGACCTCAACGTGAGGCAGGAATCTATCAAAATGCTAGAGGAGAACATAGGCAGCAACCTCTTCAACATTGGCCAAGATCTATATAGAACTCCTCAAACTCAACACACAAAAACAGATAACCATGCCATAAAATGGGCAGAAGATACAAACAGACACTTCTCCAAAGAAGACATACAAATGGCTAGCAGACACAAGAAAAAATGTTCACCATCCTTAGCCATCAGGGAGATTCAAATCAAAAACACATTGAGATACCCCCTGATACCAGTTGGGGAACCCTCATACACTATTGGTGGGAATGCAAATTGGTGCAGCCACTTTGGAAAACAGTGTGGAGATTCTTCAAAAAAATAAAAATAGAGCTTCCCTGTGACCCAGCAATTGTACTACCAGGTATTTACCCCAAAGATACAGATGTAATGAAATGAAGGGCCATATGTACCAATGTTCATAACAGCAATGGCCACAATAACCAAACTGTGGAAAGAGCTGAAATGCCCTTCAACAGACGAATGGATAAAGAAGATGTGGTCCGGGGCGCCTGGGTGGCTCAGTGGGTTGGGCCGCTGCCTTCGGCTCGGGTCATGATCTCAGGGTCCTGGGATCGAGCCCCGCATCGGGCTCTCTGCTCAGCAGGGAGTCTGCTTCCCTCTCTCTCTCTGCCTGCTTCTCTGTCTACTTGTGATCTCTCTCTGTCAAATAAATAAATAAAATCTTTAAAAAAAAAAAAGAAGATGTGGTCCATATATACAATGGAATATTACTCAACCATCAGAAAGGATGAATACCCAGCTTTTGCATCAGCATGGATGGGACTGGAGGAGATTATGCTGAGTTAAATAAGTCAAGCAGAGAAAGTCAATTATCATATATTTTTTTAAATTTTATTTTTCAATGTTCCAAAATGCATTGTTTCTGCACCACACCCAGTGCTGCATGCAATACGTGCCCTCCACAATACCCATCACCAGGCTCACCCCATCCCCACCACCCCTCCAAAACCCTCAGTTTGTCTCTCAGAGTCCATAGTCTCTTATGGTTTGTCTCTCCCTCCGATTTCTTCCAACTCACTTCTCACCATCTCCCAATGTCCTCCATGTTATTCCTTATGCTCCACAAGTAAGTGAAACCATATGATAATTGACTCTCTCTGCTTGACTTATTTCACTCAGCGTAATCTCTTCCAGTCCCATCCATGTTGACTGAAAAGTATTCATCATTTCTGATGGAGCCTTAATACTCCATTGTATATACGGACCATATCTTCTTTATCCATTCGTCTGTTGAAGGGCATCTTGGTTCTTTCCACAGTTTGGTGACTGTGGCCATTGCTGCTATGAACATTGGGGTACAGATGGCCTTTCTTTTCACTACATCTGTATCTTTGGGGTAAATACCCAGTAGTGCAATTGCAGGGTCATAGGGAAGCTCTATTTTTAATTTCTTAAGGAATCTCCATGCTGTTTCCCAAAGTGGCTGCACCAACCTGCATTCCCACCAACAGTGTAAGAGGGTTCCCCCTTCTCCACATCCTCTCCAACACTTGTTGTTTACTGTCTTGTTGATTTTGGCCATTCTGACTGGTGTAAGGCGATATCTCAATGTGGTTTTGATTTGAATCTCCCTGATGGCTAATGATGGCGAACATTTTTTCTTGTGTCTGCTAGCCATTTGTATGTCTTCTTTGGAGAAGTGTCTGTTCGTATCTTCTGCCCATTTTTTGACATGGTTATCTGTTTTTTTGTGTGTTGAGTTTGAGGAGTTCTTTATAGATCTTGGATATCAGCCCTTTGTCTGTAGTGTTATTTGCGAATATCTTCTCCCATTCTGTGGGTTCCCTCTTTTTTTGTTGTTGTTGACTGTTTCCTTTGCTGTGCAGAAGCTTTTGATCTTGATGAAGCCCAAAAGTTCAATTTTGCTTTTGTTTCCTTTGCCTTTGGAGACGTGTCTTGAAAGAAGTTGCTGTGGCCAATGTTGAAGAAGTTACTGCCTATGTTCTCCTCTAGCATTTTGATAGATTCCTGCCTCACGTTGAGGTCTTTAATCCATTTTGAGTTTATCTTTGTGTATAGTGTAAGAGAATGGTCGAGTTTCATTCTTCTACACGTAGCTGTCCAATTTTCCCAGCACCATTTACTGAAGAGACTGTCTTTTTTCCACTGAATATTTTTTCCTGCTTTGTCGAAGATTATTTGAC
>NW_019157468.1:0-2356 GCF_002288905.1 Enhydra lutris kenyoni | reverse complement strand
GACATATCAGATAAAGGGCTAGTGTCCAAAATCTATAAGGAACTTATCAAACTCAACACCCAAAGAACAAATAATCCAATCAAGAAATGGGAAGAGGACATGAACAAACATTTCTGCAAAGAAGACATCTAGATGGCCAACAGACACATGAAAAAATGCTCCACATCACTCAGCATCAGGGAAATACAAATCAAAACCACAAAGAGATACCACCTCACACCAGTCGGAATGGCTAAAATTAACAAGTCAGGAAATGACAGATGCTGGTGAAGTTGCGGAGAAAGGGGAACCCTCCTACACTTGGTGGAAATGCAAGCTGGTGAACCACTCTGGAAAACAGCATGGAGGTTCCTCAAAAAGTTGAAAATAGAGCTACCCTATGACCCAGCAATAGCACTACTGGGTATTTACCCCAAAGATACAAATGTAGTGATTCGAAGGGGCACGTGCACCTGAATGTTTATAGCAGCAATGTCCACAATAGCCAAACTATGGAAAGAACCTAGATGTCCATCAACAGATGAATGGATAAAGAAGATGTGGTATATATACACGATGGAATACTACACAGCCATCAAAAGAAATGAAATCTTGCCATTTGCAATGATGTGGATGGAACTAGAGGGTATTATGCTGAGCGAAATAAGTACGTCAGAGAAAGACAACTATCATATGATGTCCCTGATATGAGGAAGTGGAGATGCAACGTGGGGAGTTTGGGGGGTAGGAGAAGAAAAAATGAAACAGGATGGGATCGGGAGGGAGACAAACCATAAGAGATTCTTAATCTCACAAAACAAACAGCGTTGCTGGTGGGAGGGGGTTGGGAGAGGGTGGTGGGGTTATGGACATTAGGGAGAGTATGTGCTATGGTAAGTGCTTTGAAGTGTATAAACCAGGCGATTCACAGACCTGTACCCCTGGGGCTAATAATACATTATATGTTTATTAACAACAACAACAACAACAACAACAACAACAACAACAACAACTACAGTAACCAAAAGAATGTGGTACTGTCATAAAGGCAGACTTATAGAACAACAGGTTAGAGAGCCCAGAAATCAATGCTTGTATATATGGTACAATGATTTTCAACAAGGGTGTCAAGACCATTCAATGGGGGGAAGATATGGTCTTTTCAATAAATGCTGCAGGGAAAACTGGATATCAACATGCAAAATAATGAGGTTGGACCCTACCTTGCACTATATATGAAAATTAACTCAAAATGAATCAGAAATTTAAATGTAAAAGCTAAAACTCAAAAACTCTTATAAGAAAGCAAATGGGGACAGCTTTGTGACATGGATGTGGCAATGACTTTGAAAGTACAGGCAACAGAAGGAAAAATTGAAAAATTCAACTTCATCAAAATTTAAAACTTTTATACATTAAAGGACACTATTAACAGAGTAAAATGGCAGCCCACAGAATGGGAGAAAGTATTTGCAATCATATATCTGATAAGGGATTACTATCCACCATATATAAAGAACTCCTAAAACTTAACAAGAAGAAGAAACTAAAAGGTAGGCAAATAGACATTTCTCCAAAGAAGATACATGGATGGTCAATAAACATATAAAAAGATATTAACATCATTTCTTCATTAAGAAAATGCAAATCAAAACCACAACAAAATATTACTTCATACCCATTAGGACAGCTATTGAACAAACATACAAAGAAACATCAGAAAATAACAAATGTTGGTGAGGATGTGGAGAAATTGGAATGCTTGTGCATTGCTGATGAGAATGTAGAATGGTGTTAACATTTGGAAAACAATACAGGGATTCCTCAAAAATTAAACATATAATTGCCATATGATCACATGTCTACTTTTGAGTACTACACCCAAAGGAATTAAAGGAGAGACTGGAATATATTTTTTATTTTAATTTTAATTTTTAAATTATTTTTATTAACATATAATGTATTATTTGCCCCAGGGGTAAAGGTCTGTGAATCATCAGGCTTACACATTTCACAACACTCACCATAGTACATACCTCCCCAATGTCCATAACCCAAACACCGCTCTCTACTCCCATTCCCCAACAATCCTCAGTTTGTTTTGTGAGATTAAGAGTCTCTTATGGTTTGTCTCCCTCCCGATCCCATCCTGTTTCATTTTTTCCTTCCCTACCCCTCAAACCCCTTGCCCTGCCTCTCAAATTCCTTATATCAGAGAGATCATGTGATAGTTGTCTTTCTCTGATGTACTTATTTCGCTCAGCATAATACCCTCTAGTTCCATCCACATCATTGCAAATGGCAAGATTTCATTTCTTTTGATGGCTGTGTAGTATTCCATCGTGTATATATACCACATCTTCTTTATCCATTCATC
>NW_019157467.1:0-2356 GCF_002288905.1 Enhydra lutris kenyoni | reverse complement strand
CTCCTTCCTCCCGGTTCTGTTACTCTGAGTCTCTATCTCCTACATCTCATCCACCTCCTCTTGGTTCCATGTTGTAGGACAATATTGGAGGGTCGCAGGTGGGAGCCTCAGTGCCTGGTGGGAGGTAGTTTTCACAGAGTTGGCATTCTAGCCCTGAGGGTGAGGGCATAGTTGTGCCAAGGGCCTGGTGCTCATCCAGGAGGGCACGGGGTCCCCAGTTGTGGGAGATGCTGGCATTCCCATGTGAGGCAGGTGGGATGGAGGCTGATCTGTGGTCCAGGAGATGGGAGTGGAGGTAGCCCTGGGACCGAGAGGAAGAGGGGGCTGGGCAGTCTGTGTGGCCCATTGGCCGATTGGCTTCTAGGTAGAAGTGTAGGGTGAAGGGGATAGAGGGTGTGGTACTGAGGATACTGAGGCACTAAGGGCAGTAGCCTAGAGCCCCCAGGGTCCCTGAGGGTTGGAATGTTCTGGACACCTGCTTTCTGTCCCATGGCCAACCTAAATCATGGTCCCCCAAATTCAAGACTTGAAGCCTTGACTCCAGGACCTTGGAATGTGATGGTATTTGGAGACGGGGTCTTTGGAGAGGTGATAGGGTAGAAGGAGGTCATTCATCCAATCCAGTGTGGCTGGTCCTCAGTATGGCCTCTTGTTCTTGTAAGAGCAGATGATGAGGGCACAGACATGCACAGAGGGCTGGCCATGTGAGCACAGGGGCAGAGGCCCCAGGCGAGGTCTGCGTCTCTCCCGCTGGCTTCCAGGATTGTGAAAACAGAAACGCATGTGGTTGAAGCCACCAGACGGTGGCTCTTTTGTCTGGCCGCCCGTGCTGGCTAATACACACCCAACACATGCCTCTTGCTTCTGTCCACGGTCGGGGCTGGCAGCCCCTCCCGCACCCAGCACCAGGTGGCCCCTGGGCCTGCATTGTTCCTAGATGCCTTCCTCACCCACCGGGAGCGCCTGGGGCTGTGGGGGTCCTGGCCCCCCATGGCGGGAGGGAGCCAAAGCACAGTGTTGCCAGGTGGGGATTTCACCAGGAGCATGAACACAGGAAGACTTTTCCCAGCAAGTTATGGAATTTTTCAGGATATTTTATTGTCGTTAAAGAAAAAGAGAAGAAACAGTAAAGGACATTTTCACGCTTCAGAAATTTCACAAGAAGAAATCAAGCTACCCAAGCTACAGCAGCGGGTGTCCTCTGAGTGATGGGTGTGCATTCTCTCCCAGGGGCACGGGGGCCCTGCTTCTCTTCCCCTGCGTGGTCGTCTCTCCCGTGTTGGGGCTCCGATCGGGCACTCGTTCAAAGGCTGGGTGGAGAACCAGTCCTAGGCGTCTGCCTGGGTCAGGCCCCAAGGCCATGGGCACTCTCTCTGGTCGTCTTGTCTCTGCCCCCAGCCGCCCAGAGCAAGCAGGCATTTCTGCCCAGCGCGACTCGGGTCCTGGTCACAGGAGGGTGCAGGCTGGGCCTGCTGTCCTGGCCTCTCCGCACCTGCCCAGCTCTGTCCACCGAGGCTGCGTCCCACCCGTCTGGGGACCAGGTCACCGGACCCCACTGAAGGAGGCCAGTCTGGCTGCCGTCACTCCTTCCCCCTGTCCCCGGGGGGGTCCTGCAGTGGCCACAGGCCTGGGCCCTCCTCTGCACATCTCCTCCAGTGGAGAAGGTCTGACTGACCATCCGTGGCACACCGGAAGCCTCTCTGTGGGCTGATGGTGGCCCATGGGCTCCTCAGGATCTGAGACAACATGCCTGCTCTGGGGACGTCCTGCCTCCTGGAGCCCGGCCTCGATGGGGTTTGCATGGAGGCCGGTCCCTGCCCCGATGGACGCTGGGACTGCCAGCCCTCTGCCGCCTCCAGGATGACCGTGCACGTGACCCCGGGGCCGTGCTGCTGAGGGCCATCCTGCCCTGATGGGTCAGTGTCCACGCGGCCCCAGCAGTGACTTGGTGGCCGCTGAGGAGGGGTGAGCAGTGTCCATCAGCTCAGGTTGGGGGCGCAGCCTGCTGTCCGGTGGAGTCTCCAAACGGGGCGTCAGGGGCAGGAGCAGCCCACGGTGCCCGGCAACCCCGAGGGTGGAGGTCAGGTCCAGGGCGGCTGTGAGGTCGGAGGGTGGCGCGCTGGGAGGTCAGAGGGGCAGGCCTGGCAGCAGGCCGAGCGGCACGAACCGATGCAGCCGGTTCCCGTGGGGGGTCGAGGGCAGCCCTGGGCACCCGCCACGAGGACCGGCCCTAGGCCCCCTGGCCGATCATGTTCCGGTAGTCGGGCACGATGGTGTGCTTCAGCTGCACCACCGAGGAGAAGATCCACTTCACCTGCCGCGGGCGGGCGAGGGCGTGAGCGTGGCTGGGACCCCC
>NW_019157466.1:0-2356 GCF_002288905.1 Enhydra lutris kenyoni | reverse complement strand
CTTCAGACCACACAGTATTAGTTTGACCTCTGGAGGGACTGGAAAATTAAGGTCAGCCACCAGGGCAGTCAGCCATGCTTATGTGACCTGCTCTCAATAAAAACCCTGTACACCAAGGCTCAGATGAGCTTCCCTGGTTGGCAATACTTTACTGATTAATGCGCTCAGGACTCCACTGGGCAGGACACTGCAAACTTGTACCTGGTCTCCCTTATACCCTGCATTAGGTGTCTTTTGCCATTGCTGATTTTAATCTGTATCCTTTCACTATAATAAACTCTAACCATCAGTATAACAACTTCCCTAACTTCTGAGTTCTTGTAATAAATCATTGAACATGAGGGTGTTCTTGGTGAAGTCATAACCTGTTACCATATTTATTTATTTATTATTTTTTAAAGTGTTTGAGTGTCTTTTTTTAAAATTTTTTTATCTTTTTATTAACATATAATGTATTATTAGCCCCAGGGGTACAGGTCTGTGAATCGTCAGGTTTACACACCTCACAGCTCTCACCATAGCACATACCTTTCCCAGCGTCCGTAACCCAACCACCCTGTCCCTATCCCTCTAACCCCCGCAACCCTCAGTTTGTTTTGTGAGATTAAGATGTTACCATATTTATTTAAAACACAGGATTTATAATCTCTTTCCATACTTATTTTTCATATGAAGGTGGTCTTGGGGGTCCTTGAACACATGATTAGAATCTACTACCATATTTATTTTTACAGTCAAGTAATCACATATTTGGCGTAATACCCAAACATTGAATTACCTTAGTGTACTTCCTCACATTAAGGACCCGTGAGAACATTTTAAGCTGGGAATGACATGATCAAAACCATGGAAAACACTCCCTTTCCCTTCCTAATGTCCCACTCTGGTCTACATCTTCAGGCTAGATGGAACACTGGTGTACCAACACAAGAAGCACAGTCCTTTCACAGATTTACATGCAAACACACACCCACTACCACCACCACCACCACCACCAACAACAACAAGAAAAGAAAAAAACATGTCACTACTTAGGACAGTCCCACTATCCTCCTATTGTCCTAGTTGTTTGCAAATACAACTTGAGGCACCTACTTTCCAGGGGTTTTGCTGCTGAAGGACTGAATTTCAACCAACAGTGGTAGAGCATGTATTCTCAAGTCTCCAGATTCTTCAGCTAGAGCCTAAGCATGAAACACTAAAACACACTCTGCCTGAGCAGAAAACCACCTGCAAAACTGCTTTATACACTCTCTCTTCTCTTGTTACTTCTCTGTTCCCTTTGTCCCAAAGCCCTAGATATAGTGGTGGTAAAGGAAGCTTATTGGGAGTGGTTTAGACGTCACCAAATCGTCATGCCTGTTAATGTTAGTATATAGATACTAACCACTAGCTGGTCATTACTTGGTATCAGGTTTAATTTTGTCATATGGAATTTTTCAGTTACTTAAAATTCAGATATGGTAGGCTCATATATCTTGTGGAAGTCCAAAGCCTCTCCCAAATTTCTGCGAATTCTGAGGAAACTTACAATCTCTTGCTCAACATGTCTTCAAGTTTCTTCTGCTTCCACTGACTGACTGCTCTGTTCAAGGTAAAAACTGAAAAAGTCTCTTCATAGTTACACTAGCACGTATGTGCACACACATGAATCCACTCATGGGAACATTTATGAAAGAAACAAAGTAAGAACTGGATTATTCATGATACCAATTTTACATTTCTGTTATTTATGTGTATGTACTCACTTTTCCACTGCTCACGTAATATGGCTGCTTGCTTACAACTTTAAAAACTCAGAGGAAGCATTGCTTATGACATGTTGTAGCAGACCCCTCTGGTGCCCAGGTTGCATGTCCTGGTTCACTTCTGAGACAGTTCTGACCTACCTAATGATCACAGCATCCTATCCCAAGACCACGTCATGTGTCTTTCTGTATTCTGCTTTGTATGACACCACTGGAGCTCTCTGGAGTGTAGAGAAGTTTGCCCCTCCCCATTAGGAGAAACCCTTACTCAATAAAGAACGGAAGCCAATGGATAAGTCAACCTCCTGGCTTCCAGGTGGGCTCCATGAGAGGCATTTTGTGCCCTTCTCAGTGGTCCTCATGGAAGGGAAGTTCTTGTTAACTAGTAACAGCAACTTTGATAATAAGGCCCTTTGGCTTGTCCTTCAGTCCAGTCTCTCTCTCTGCTCTGTCATTCTTCCTGCCTTCCGATTAACTACCTGCATTCAAATCATTGTCTCAGGTTCTGCTTTTGGGGAAACATGTCTTATACTACTATTTGATATAACTACTTAATGTTATTGCTTTCAATTTTGATGTATGTCTTTTCATAAGTATCTGTCCCCAAG
>NW_019157465.1:0-2356 GCF_002288905.1 Enhydra lutris kenyoni | reverse complement strand
GAGCCAATGTCTGCAGCATGTGAAAAAGCCATTCCCTTGGGGTTTCTGGAAGCCAGAGCCCCAGAAATTAGTCAAGCAGCAAGAGAACATCTTTCCATATCACATGTCTCTCGTCAAGTAACCCTGACACTGGACTACACTAGAATGTGAGTGCCTGGTTGCAGGGGTTCCAAGTTCTGTTGGGGTCTGTGGTCAAGGAAGTGACATCACTGCCTGGGATCATCTACTGGAATCCACTCCTGGTTTGACACCTAAGGAAACAGTGCTCTGGTTTGCCATCTCCTCATCCCTTTTCTCCATGCAAGGCCATATCTGTACACGGTGATACCAACACACTCCTCTCCACAGGGACCCAGGTAAGATCTGGGTGCAGCCAGGGCCCCAGCTTGGGAACACATCTGGTTTCAGACACAACTCTCTATCCTTACCTGTTTTTGAGGAGTAGTGTCACATGTAGGAAATACCTCTGACCAAATATCCTTCCTCCTATCAACTTCTTTGAATCTGCTACTAGTCAGATCCCACCCCGCAGTCCCTACTGGTTTGTGAGTTTATGTGTGCACATGCACTCTCGCTCCTGTGTGCACACATGTGTTCATCAGTGCTCACATTCTGGAGTCCCAGAAGATGGTAGTCCCACCTACAACTGGTGGGTAATAGCTTCAGAAGATCTTAGGCTTCTAATTATCAATGGAAACCCTAAAGAAGGGATTGGTGTCTTGGCCTGTTATGTTCAGAATGCACCCTTACCCTTAGAGAGTGCCTGTCCTGGGATGCAAGCCATTACCTCCTTTCAATGGGTGTGATGTAGATAGGGGTCCATTCTGTGGGTTGCCATAACCTGGGTTCCTCCTCAGATAACAACATGGGGAGATGTCTCCTTTCCAGGATATTAATGATCACCCTCAGCTCAATACCATTTCCATGTATATAGCCACTTCTTTCTAGACAACCTTTTCCAGAGCCCCCAGTGAATGTCTAGGTGCACCAGGACCCCACTTTTGAAGATACTCAAAGAGCTGGATTCATGCCTGGTAAGCCTTCCTACCAGTCTGATTCTGGGCAAGGCACTGACCCCGCAGGGATCATCACCTTCTCCCCTCAGGGGTACCATTGGTTCCCCAAATCCTCTGCATATATCCTTGTGTAAGCCCCTCCCCTGAGTTTGGTTGGATTTATTGATTCACTAACATTCCACAGAAAATGCCAACATGACCCAAACTCCCTGCTGAGATTTAGTTATAAAATCTCATTGCCCTGCCCCATGTTGACTCTGACCCATGTTCTTTATCAGATCCTTATACTGGAGTACAAGCCCTTAGGTTGACCCATGACACCGACATATGCATGTGACCTAGCACTGTGGGTCAACAACAGACAGAAGAACTCAGGTTTGAGATGGGCTGTATCTGGCCAATGCCCCTAAGTGAGCTCAGGTACTCAGAGAAGCAGGTCCTCCCTTGGTGTTGTCAACAGCCTCAACCTAATGAGAGACTGTGGAAGGAGCCCCCAGCTAAGCAGTGCTGGATTTCTGATCCCTTGAGACCGAGAGAGAGTGTTTGTGTGTTCAGCCCCTGACTGTGTGGAAATGTGGTCACACAGCACTGGGAGAAGGGCACTGATACTGTCGAAATGCCCCGGGGCCTTCCCCTCCTACCCTCCCTCTCTACTCTCTCCCTCAGCTTCCTCTGGTCACCCTGGCCTCCTTTCTAACCTCTACTCTGGGAACATCAAATTCTGCCCCCAATGCTCTGTGCCATGGTATCCTCTGCCAGGCTGAATACACTCAGATTCGTGTAGGGCTGTCTCCTTCTTTTCCTGACACAGACATTCTCAATGTCATCTCAGCATAGCCTTGTCAAACACCTCACTTGTTGGAGCTCAGGACTTAGTTGTTGTCCCTTGCTCTTTTCCTATGGAGCAATTGCTCTTTTCATTCTCATTTTTGTGTCTTGTTTGTCCATCTTCTCCTCTAGGCCCTGAGTTCTTAGACGGAGAACCTGGTTGGCTGATAAGCACTGGCACCACCTGAGTGTGCAGTGCCCAGTGGCTGAATGAATGGGAGACAGGATCCATCACAACACTGAACAGCTCCATCGTTTAAGCCTCATTCATTGTGCTTATGTGTAAGTCCTTTTTTTTTCTTTCTTTTTTTTTTTTGTTTTTTTTTTTTTTTTTTTTGTTTTCTAAGTAAACTATGCCTGATGTGAGGTCAAATTCTTAACCCAGAGATCAAGTATCCTACTGACTGATGAAGCCAGGTGCTTCTTCGGTCATTTTTAAAGGTTTTAGGCTGATAAATCTTGAAGTTAACTTGGTGATTTCAACATGTTGTAGGTATATTACATTATGCTAA
>NW_019157464.1:0-2357 GCF_002288905.1 Enhydra lutris kenyoni | reverse complement strand
AACCACCATATTATGAGGAAGGACAAGCCTCCCAGCAGACAGGAAGCAACAGGTAGCACCAAACTGCCAGTCAGTGAGTATGCCAACGTGGAGAGAGACTCTTCAGCTTTAGGTGAGCTGTCCTAGCTAACACTGCATGGAGAAGACACGAGTTGTCTTTATTAAATTCTGCCGAGATTAAAGATTTGTGAGCAGGTTAAATGATTGTTTCATTTTAAGCCATTAAGGACTAATTCAGGATGGTCTTTTGAAATTGGTAAGGAAGAAGTAAAACTTTCACTATTTGAAGATAACATGATACTATATATAGTAAACCCTAAAGGCTCCACCAAAAAACTACTAGAACTGAATTTAGAACTTGCTAGAACTTACTGAGTGAATTCAGTAAGGTCACAGCATACAAAATCAATATACAGAAATATATTGCACTTTATATACGAATAATGGAGTAGCACAGAGATAAATTAAGAAAACAATACCATTTATAATTTTGCCAAAAATAATAAAATGCTTAAGAATAAACTTAACTGAGGAGATGAAAGACTTGTACTATGAAACACCAAAACTCAAAAATTATATTGATGAAATTGAAGATGACACAAACAAATGGAAAGATAGCCCCTGCTCATGGATTGTAGTAACAAATATTGTTAAATGTCCATACTACCCAAGGCAATCTACAAATTCAACACAATCCCTATCAAAATACCAGCAGCATTTTTCACAGAACTAGAACAAATAATGCTATAATTTGTGTGGAAACACAAAAGACCCCAAATAGCCACAGCAATCTTGAAAAAGAAGAACGAAACTGGAAATATCGCAATCCCAGATTCCAAGATATACTATAAAACTAGAGTAATCAAAAGAGTATGCTACTGGGGAGGAGTCAAGATGGCGGAGAAGTAGCAGGCTGAGACTCTATCAGATAGCAGGAGATCAGCTAGATAGCTTATCAAACCATTGCAAACACCTATAAATCCAACGGGAGATCGAAAAGAAGAACAGCAATTCTAGAAACAGAAAATCAACCACTTTCTGAAAGGTAGGACCGGCGGAGAAGTGAATCCAAAGCGACGGGAAGATAGACTGTGGGGGGAGGAGCCAGCTCCCAGCAAACGGCGGAGCAACGGGCACAAAATCAGGACTTTTAAAAGTCTGCTCCACTGAGGGACATCGCTCCAGAGGCTAAACCGGGGTGAAGCCCACACGGCATCAGCATGGCCCCAGGTCCTGCAGGGTCACAGAAGAATCGGGGTGTCTGAGTGTCGCAGAGCTTGCAGGTATTAGAGCGGGGAAGCCGGCTACAGAGACAGAGCCGAGGAGTGCGCTCTCAGCTCAGGGTCACCTTGAACCGGTCGCAGGCTCGGTGAGCTCAGACCGTGGCCAGAGGCCAGGGAGACGGGAGTGATTGGGCTCTTTTCTCTGAGGGCGCACTGAGGAGTGGGGCACCGAGCTCTCAGCTCCTCCGGGCTGGAGACTGGGAGGCCGCCATCTTCATTCCCGTCCTCCGGAACTCTACGGGAAGCGTTCAGGGGACAAAAGCTCCCGAAAGCGAACCCGAGCGGATTACTTAGCCTGGCCCCTGGTTAGGGCTGTGCAATTCCGCTTGGGGCTAAGACACTTGAGAATCACTACAACAGGCCCCTCCCCCAGAAGATCAACAAGAAATCCAGCCAAGACAAAGTTCATCTACCAAGGAGAGCAGCAGAATTCCAGTGGAGGGGAAAGCAAAGCACAGAACTCATGGTTTTCTCCCCATGATTCTTTAGTCTTGTGGTTAATTTAATTTTTCTTTATTTTTATTTTTTTCTTCTAATTTTTTTTAACTTTTACCCTATTCTTTTTTAACTTTTATAACTAGTTTATTATATATGTATATTTTTTTTTCTTTTTTATATTTTTTCTTTGTTTTCTTTTTTAATTTTTTTTTTCCTGAATTTCTTTTTATCCCCTTTCTCCCTCCCACGATTTGGGGTCTCTTCTGATTTGGTTAAAGTGCATTTTCCTGGGGTCTTTGCCACCCTTTCAGTATGTTTTTTGCTCCTTCATATACTCATCTGGGCAAAATGACAAGGCGGAAAAACTCACCACAGAAAAAGGAACAAGAGCCAGTACCGAAGGCTAGGGACCTAATCAATACAGACATTGGTAATATGTCAGATCTAGAATTCAGAATGATGATTCTCAAGGCTCTAGCAAGGCTCAAAAAAGGCATGAAAGATATTAGAGAAACCCTCTCTGGAGAGATAAAAGCCCTTTCTGGAGAAATAAAAGAACTAAATTCGAACCAAGTTGAAATAATAAAAGCTATTAATGAGGTGCAATAAAAAATGGAGGCTCTCACTGCTAGGATA
>NW_019157463.1:0-2358 GCF_002288905.1 Enhydra lutris kenyoni | reverse complement strand
AACTTTACAAACCCTCAACCAGCCTCCAGGAGGTAAGCATACCTCTCTCAAATACCTCCTCCTGGAGGAGAAGGAGCACAGAGGGATAACCAAGGAGCTGGGGCAAACTTTGGGGAGTGATGAGTGTGTTTATCATCTTACCATGGTGATGGTTTCCTTGTTGCTTACCTATGTCCAATATCAATAAACAGTATTCTTTGAAAAGATGTTGTGATCACATATACATTATAACACACTGAAGCTGTAGGCAAAATCTAATAGACAAATCTTAAGAGATCTTACTTTACCTACAAGCACATTGCAAATTTTTTTCTATAGCTAACAGAACTTGAGAATTTATAAGCCAACATAAAATACACAAGATAAGTCAATGTAAACTTAAACGTCTTAAACTTAAACTTGTATTGTACATCCATGAAGGACCTGGAAAAACTCTTTTGGAACATTTCCAAAACTACACCCAAAATTTTGGAAGAATGAGAGAAAGCATGAATATAATGTACTAGAGGTACAAATGAGCATGTTATATGGACAGATGTTTATAGATTAGGACATAAGTGAGAGAGACAGGAGGCTGCTCGTTAATATGATATGTGATTTTCCAATAAAAATAAATTAGAGTTATTGCTTAGTTTCTGAAATCATTGATGTTTTCTTTCAATGTTCACTTCGCTTCTGAATCACAGTCCAAAATGTCAGATTTCTGAAGTACATAAGGATTTGCATAATCAGGTGATCATGTATGTTTTAAGGATATCTGTGAGGTTTAGTATCTCCAAAAAGCCAATGGAAGGAATTCATGTTCCTATTTCTTAGTACTATAATTAAATCAGGCAATAACAACTATAAAATTTAACTTTTTAAAGAGAGAAAATATTAAAGAATGTATTTATTTATTTGAAAGAGAGAGGGTGAAGGGCAGAGGGAGACTGAGCAGCAGACTGCCAGCTGAGCAGGGAGCCCAATCAGGGCTCAATCCCAGGACCCTAGGATCATGACCCAAGCCTAAGGCAGACACTTAACTGCCTGAACCACCCAGGTGCCCAGGAATTCTAAAAGAATACGAAATTCCTGGATATGAACACCAAGGCAAAGAACACATCATTTTACAAAAACTACATTTAAAGGAGTACAGAGTAAAAGATACTAACAGTGCAATTTATACTAATTCACACCAAGCTTGAATTTTGTGCAAACACACCTCTCTAGAAAGGAGATCCTGAAATCTAGAACATTTTCCTCTTCAGCCCTCACAGCTGAGGTCAGGAAAATGTGTGCTGGTGGGAAAAGTGCACTGTCTTTGAATAGCCACTGTCTGAAAGAGAGCAGTAGCTGTCAGCACAAGGTTGATCATGGGTATCAAATGCACAAAAGACAGAGGCCATCTTATCAGGAATGTAAAACATGCCCAGTTGTGGGCACTCAGTACATCTGGCAGCTGTCTGGATGCTGTTAGAAGTAGCTGACTCGTAACTAGATGACAGCCAGTGGGGCAAAAAACACCAGGCTCTCAGACAGTGGCCATGAGCAGGTGGAGGTGGGAAATGAAAGACGACCAGTTCATTTAGGCAAGAGTTCAGAGATGGGGTAGGGTGAGAAAGGTGAACTGATCCATGAGATGCAGCCTAGGTGGAGGGGAATAATTCCAATCAAGATGACCAAGAAATTTCCTCTTCTGAAGACACAAATGAAACAGAATGAAGTCTATTTTGACTAGAGGTCATCGTGTGGGATGAGTCTGCCTCAATACAAGGGTCCTTCCTGACTACTGACACTTCCAGACCCCTCTTTCATAATCTGGTGCAAGCAGATCTAAAGAAGTCTACTTATTTCCAGGGGTGTTCCCTAACTGTTGTCTGACTCTCTCTCTCTCCTGGGGGTACAGGTTTTACTTTTTCATGGGCACCCAAGTAGTTCAGTCAGTTAAGTGACCAAGTCTTGGTTTGGATCAAGTCATGATCTCATGGTCCTGAGGTAGAGCCCCTCTTTGGGCTCTGGGCTCACTGCACAGCTGGTTTGGGATTCTCTCTTTCCCACCCTCTCTGCTCTTCCCCCTACACCTGTACCCTTTTTCTCTATTGCTCAAATAAATAATATCCCCCCCCCCCAAAAAAAAAATAAGAAGGAGGAAGACACCACTGAAGTGTCATGTTTACTCACATTTGGGTTTGGGGAACTGGGACACGGGAGCAAGAGGAACCAGAAGAGCAGCCTTTGCAGCATCATGTCCTCGTCCTTTTAAGGGGCACTGTGGCCCCAGGGAGGAGGTGGAGATGGTTGGGGGGCAGGGGAGGGAGGAGTGGGGGGGCTAGGGAAGGGTGGGGAGGGGACAGGGTGGTAATTAGGGATGGGAATAGG
>NW_019157462.1:0-2359 GCF_002288905.1 Enhydra lutris kenyoni | reverse complement strand
CGGGTCTTTTGGCTGCTGCTGCTGCTTGCCTGAGCCAAGGGCTCCGCAGTGCGGCATGAGAGACCCACCCCAGAACGAAAGCTTCTTTGCCCGGACACCCTGTCTGCCCGAGAGAGAAGCGTGTTGGTGCCTGGAGAAGCAGCCTTAAGGGAAGGGACAAGCCTGTCACCACTGTCTCCGGAGCTCGTGTTTGGATAGCGCGACACGCCGCCCCGGGAGCACTGCGGAGCTCATGGCATTGCAGTCGAGAAACGGACGCGAAGTAGGACAGCCTGCCCTCTTAGGAACCGGGTGCCGGGGGAGAGACAGGTGTCACACACTGACTCTGCGCAGATACCGAAGCCCGGCTGCTCAGGCAACACGAGGGGACGACGAATGCAGGGGCGCGGGCTCCACTCTAAGAAAGGAGTCTGGGCAGAAAGCAGGCCTGTCCTAGGCCTCTAGGCCCAAGGTGGCAGCAGGTCCTTGGTCACCTGTCCCTGGGGCAGCCTTTGCACGTCCAGTGGGCGCCCGACCCTAAACTCGCGGAAACAGCTCCCAGAAGGCACGCGCAACCGACTACCGTCTTCATCCAGGATGTGTCAGCGTTTGCGGTAGCAGGGGTGGCCGGGGAAGGAACGGGGCCAGTCCCCCGCGGGGGGACTCCATGCCAGGGCGCGGGCGGTGTGTTGTGCTCCGGTCGCCTCTCCTCTCGTCTGGGGAAGGCCCAAGCCTGTTCCTGAGTCCGCCTGAACGCGACAGGAAAAGGCCAGGCCCTGGCTAACCCGGGAGCAGCCAGTCTGTGCAGAGGGCAACCCTGGGCGACGCACGCTGCTGCAGGCACCAGGCTACGTCTCCAGACGTGGGGGAGGCAGGGGGAGCCCAGGGCGCGAAGCTTGCCCCGGGAAAGCAAGGCCCAAGAGGCATCCACTCTCCCGCAGCACTTCTTCCCTCTAGCGAGCGAGCCAACGCCCAAAGCCTTGCGGGGAAGCAGCAGCGAAGTGCGGTGCGCGCCAAGCGGGAATCCCTCTGCGAAAGCTCAGCGTTAGCTGGGAAGGAAGAGTCGGGTCTTTTGGCTGCTGCTGCTGCTTGCCTGAGCCAAGGGCTCCGCAGTGCGGCGTGAGACACCCACCCCAGAACGAAAGCTTCTTTGCACGGTCATCCTGTCTGCCCGAGAGAGAAGCGTGTTGGCGCCTGGGAAAGCAGCCTTAAGGGAAGGGACAAGCCTGTCACCACGGTCCCCGGAGCTCGTGTGGGGAGAGCGGGGCCCGCCGCCCCGGTAGCACAGCGGAGCCCTTGGCATTGCAGTCGAGAAACGGACACGAAGTAGGACAGCCTGCCCTCTTAGGAACCGGGGGCCGAGGGCAAGACAGGTGTCACCCACTGCCTCTGCGGTGAGACCGAAGCCTTGCTGCTCAGGCAACACGAGGGGACGAGGTGTGCAGGGGCGCGGGCTCCACTCTGAGAAAGGAGTCTGGGCAGAAGGCAGGCCTGTCCTGGGCCTCTAGGCCTAGGTGGCAGAAGGTCCTTGGCCACCTGTCCCTGGGGCAGCCTTTGTGCGTCCAGCGTGCGCCCGACCCTGAACTCGCAGAAACAGCTCCCTGGAGGCACGGGCAATCGGCTCCCGTATTCCTCCAGGATGTGGAAGCGTTTGCGGTGGCAGGGGTGGCCGGATAGGAAAGGGGCCAGTCCCCCACGGGGGGACTTCATGTCAGGGCGCGGGCGGTGTGCTGTTCTCTGGTCGCCTCTTTTCTCTTCTGGGGAAGGCCCAGGCCTGTTCCTGAGTCTGCCTGAAAGCGACAGGAAAAGGCCAGGCCCTGGCTAACCCGGGATCAGCCAGTCTGTGCAGAGTGCCACCCTGGGAGATGCACGCTTCTGCGGGCAACAGGCTACGTCTCCAAACGTGGGGGAGGCAGTGGGAGCCCAGGGCGCGAAGCTGGGCACCGGGAAAGCAAGGCCCAAGAGGCACCAACTCTCCCGCAGCACTTCTTCCCTCTAGCGAGCGAGCCAATGCCCAAAGCCTTGCTGGGAAGCAGCAGCGAATTGCGGTGCGCGCCAAGCGGGAATCCCTCTGCAAAAGCTCAGCGTCCACTGGGAAGGAAGAGTCGGGTCTTTTGGCTGCTGCTGCTGCTTGCCTGAGCCAAAGGCTCCGCAGTGCGGCGGTGAGAGACCCACCCCAGAACGAAAGCTTCTTTGCCCGGACATCCTGTCTGCCCGAAAGAGAAGCGTGTTGACGCTTGGGAAAGCAGCTTTAAGGGAAGGGACAAGCCTGTCAACACGGTCCCCGGAGCTCTTGTGGGGAGAGCGCGGCACGCCACCCCGTGAGCACAGCGGAGCCCTTGGCATTGCAGTCGAGAAATGGACGCGAAGTAGGAGAGCC
>NW_019157461.1:0-2360 GCF_002288905.1 Enhydra lutris kenyoni | reverse complement strand
AATGCCCAAATACAAACCTATATAAACATCCTCTATGATCTTCACCTCAGAGAATCTAATTCAATGGGTTTGAGTAAGAACCTAAGAACCTTCATTTATGTGGATTCTGCATGAGAAAGAAATACATAACCACGATTGGGAACCATGGATTGGGAACCCTTTTCCCCCCTCTAAAAATCTTACATGATATCACAGTTTTCTTACAAATGCCTTCTTTATTCTAGTTTCCCAAACACGTCTTCAAGGCTGGTTCCTCATCTGGGTTCCAGTTTTCATTTTCAAGTGTATTGGACCCATTCATGGGACTATACTACAACCCTTCAAAAGAATATATTATGTGCATATCATACACCAGATACCATGCTACCCACTTTACACACATCACCTCATTTAATCATTGTAGTAAGGCCATGAAGTACAGATTATTCGTCACATTTTCCAGATCAGAAAATTTTATCTCAAAGAGGTTATATGACCCACTCTACCTTACACAATATTAAAGAAGCAGGTTGACTCTGTGACAGTACAGATTTTTCTCTTTCCATTAAACACATAGTTTTTAGAGACAAATATAAAATTAATTCTGAATTTTCATTTGTTCATGTTCGTTTCTTTTTCTGAATTCCATTTTTTTCCTGTGCGTATTTCTATAATTTGTACAAAAGTGGCCAGAAACATTACTCTTAGCTAAGAATTATGCTATTGTCTCATGCCATCCTTCTAACAAAATCATGAGTTAAAAACCATTATTAGAGTTGAGAAAATTAGACTCAGAGAAGTTGAATATCATGTCCAATGCACTCAGGTAAGTAATGGCAAACCTGGGATTGCCATAACTCTCAGCTGGATTTTTCAACCACAAGACTACACTCAATTGAGAATAAGAACTTTCCTGGCCATCAGACACAATAATGAGCAGGAGTCAAGAGCATCCTATTCTACTCTGAAGGCAAAGTTTAAAAAGACCTCATAATCTTAAGATTGAGTCAGTCTACATGTGGAAGGGGAAGGAATGCCAAAACCATGGAATTAAATCACACATGGTATACACTAAACTCACACAAATACACACCTAATGAGCTCCAGAATGTTTCATGATGGATATTTTTATAGCAATAATATAAGTAGTGATGTAATCATCGCAATATTTTCCAAATTGAATGGTCAGAAATGATACAAAATAAATATTACTACACTAGCAGAACTAATGATGGCAACTGAAATATTTTGAAGTAGTTCTCATTTCAGTCCACATTCCACAGGTAGGAATTAGAAAGTTGGCCTATGTCAATTAGAAGGTCAACTGATTTTTAATAAAAATTAATAGAAATGATTTGTTCATAATGTGAGACTAAGGCTTATCTACCATAATAAGAGACTAAGTTTGCCATGTAAAAAAATAAGGGTTTTTCAGAAAGTTTATTATGTACTAATTCTATTTTTTATGTTAGATTTATTTTATTTTTTAAAATTTATTTTTTCAGTGCTCCAAGATTATTTATGCACCACACCCAGTGCTCCATGCAATACATACCATCCTTAATATCCACCACCAGGCTCACCCTATGACCCTGCAATTGCACTACTGGGTATTTACCCCAAAGATACAGATGTAGTGAAAAGAAGGGCCATATGTACCTCAATGTTCATAGCAGCAATGGCCACAATTGCTAAACTGTGGAAAGAACAAAGATGCCCTTCAACAGACGAATGGATAAACATATGGTCCATATATATAAAACAGGATATTACACTTCCATCAGAAAGGATGAATACCCAACTTTTGTATCAACATGGATGGGACTGGAGGAGATTATGCTGAGTGAAATTATTCCAGTGGAGAAAGTCCCTTATCATATAGTTTCACTTACTTGTGGAGCATAAGGAATAACATGGAGGACATTAGAAGAAGGAAAGGAAAAGTGAATGGGGGAAATCAGAGGGGGAGATGAACATGAAAGACTGTAGACTCTGAGAAACAGAGGGTTTGGAAAGGAGGGGGATTCTAGTTTGTGAAATAACTTAATGGCATTAAAACAAGGACTGGGCTTACCCAATCCTTGGAATCTGCCATGCCAAGACAAATGCTTATTAATTTTTTATTTCAAAATTCCTGTTTGTTTTCTTATAAATCTGAAATTATTCTAAAATAATTTTTGCTTTTATTTTATTTTTTTTAAGATTTTATTTATTTATTTGTCAGAGAGAGAGAGCACAAGCAGGCATAGTGGCAGTGAGAGGCAGAGAGAGAAGCAGGCTCCCCGCTGAGCAAGGAGCCCAATGTGGGACTCGATCCCAGGACCCTGGGATTAAGACCTGAGCCAAAGGCAGTGGCTTAACCCACTGAGCCACCCAGGCAC
>NW_019157460.1:0-2360 GCF_002288905.1 Enhydra lutris kenyoni | reverse complement strand
ATACTCCCTGTAATGGTGCACTAGAGTTTTCCTCTACTCCACATCTTTACCAAAACTTGCTATATCTTCTGTTTTTGAAAATGGTCCTTTTGACAGGTGTGAAGTAGTGCCACATTCTGGTTTGATTTGCATTTCCCTGATGATTAATGATGAGCATCTTTTCATGTTCATGTAGACCATCTGTATGTCTTCATTAGGAAAATATCTATTTGGAACTTCTCCTGATACACTAGATAACTTGTGGGGTTTTTGTTGTTTTTGGTGCTTTTGTGTGTTTTGTTTTGTTTTGTTGTTGAGTTGCATGAGTTCTTTATATTTTGAATATTAACCCCTTCCTGGATATATAATTTACAAATGTTTTACATTAGGTTACCGTTTTATTTTGTTGATGGTTTCCTTTGTTGTTTGGATGTTTTATAGTTAGATGTAGGCCCACACTTTGCTTCTTTGTTTGTTTTTACTTTGGTATCCGCTTAACAGCATCACTACCAAGACCTTTGGTCAAGGACCTTTCCAAACCCTGTGTTTTCTGCAACAGGTTTTATAGTTCCGGGACTTACATTCAATTGTTTGACCCATTTTGAGTTAATTTTTGTGTATGGTGTAAGAGAATGGTGCAGTTTTGTTCTTTTGCATATGGCTCTCCAGTGTTCCCAGCACCATTGATGAAAGAGACTGTTTTTCCCACTTGTTTATTCTTGGCTCCTTTGTCATAAAGTCCTGGACCATGGATGTATGTGTTTACTTCTGGGCTCTCCCCTGTCTTCTGGTGATGTGTGTGTGTCTGTTGTTATGACAATGCTAGATTGTTTTTATTACTCTAGCTTTGTCATTAGTCTGAAATGAACAAGAACGATGCCCTTAGTGTGGTTCTTCTTTCTCTAGATTGCTCTGGTATTCAGAATCTTTTGTGGCATCATACAAATTTTTAGAAACTTTCTTCTCTTTCTGTGAAAAATGTCCTTAGAATTTTGACAGGAATTGCAATGAAACTGTAGATGGTTTAGTGATGTATGGACATTTTACCATTATTAATTTTTCTCACCCATGAATATGCAGTGTCTCTTGGTTTATGTGTGTTGCCTTCAGTTTCTTTCCTTACTGTGTGGTCGATTTCATCATCCAAGATTTTACCTCTTGGTGAAGTATATTCCTGGGTATTTTAACCTTTTTCATGCAACTTCAGGTGGGATGATCTTCCTAATTTATTTTCTGATAATTCGTTATTAGCATATAGAAACACAGCAGATTCTGGGGTAGTGATATTGTATCGTGCCCCTTTACTGAATTTAGTCATAGTTTGAACAATTTTTCACTGGCTTCTTTGAGGTTTTCCTTATATTCTATATCATCTGCAAGTAGTGACCATGTCACTTCTTTCTTTCCAGTTGTAATGCCTGCTGATTTTCTTCTTGCATAATTGGTCTGCCTTGGATTTTCAGTATTGTGTTCAGCAAAAGTGGCAAGGAAAGATCAGCAATGTTCCTAACTTAGGCGATCTTAGAGGAAATAGAAACAGCTAAAACTTTTCACTATTGGATGTGACGTAAACTGTGTGGTTGTCATATATGGCTTTTTTAAAAAAGATTTTATTTATTTATTTGACAGAAAGAGATCACAAGTAGGCAGAGAGGCAGAGAGAGGAGGAAGCAGGCTCCCTGCTGAGCAGAGAACCTGATGCAGGGCTCGATCTCAGGACCTTCGAATAATGACCTAAGCTTAAGGCAGCGGCTTTAATCCACTGAGCCACCCAGGCACCCCATATATGGCCTTTTCGGTGTTGAAGTATGTTCCTGGTCTACACACACTGTTGAGAACTTTCATTGCAAACGGATATTAAAGTATGTCAAATGCTTCCCTGCATCTCAAGATGATCACAACATTTTTATTCTTTATTTTCTTAATATGCTGTATCACTTTGATAAATGTGCACCTGGAAACCATCATTTCATTCCTGCAAGATCCCACTTGATCATAGTATATGATTTTCTCAGCATATTGGTGAACTTGAGTTCCTAGTATTTTGTTGAACATTTTTGCATCTATGGTCATCAAGGATATTGGACTCTTTTCTTGGGGGGTCCTCATTTATTTTTGCATTAGGGTTATGTTGGCCTCAGCAAATGAGTTTAGAAGCTTTCTATTCTGGTTTTTAGAAAAGTGGACAAACGACTGCTATGAATCCTTCCCTGAATGGTAGAATTTACCACGAAATGCATCTGGTTCCGGAAGTTGGTTTTTTGGGAGGTCTTAAATTGCTGATATGATGAGTACTGGTGTCTTATGTAAGTACTGAATCACTAAAGATGAAACTTTCCACATCTTGGTGGTGGGTTGGATGAAGGGGAATGAGAGTCATG
>NW_019157459.1:0-2361 GCF_002288905.1 Enhydra lutris kenyoni | reverse complement strand
GATATCAGGGTGCCCTTGAGGGCCATGCTGCTGGACCCTCATCTGGCGATTCTGAGCAGACCCGTAGGGCCTTTCTTCCTTCCAGTGGGCAGGCAGAAGGCAGCTTTGTTTTTCCAGAATCCCCAATATGGATGGCCTGCTGGCAAGGTGTGTGAGGATGGAAGTCTGAAAACAAAGCTATGCTTATATTCAGTTCCGAGGCCATAACAGTTCCAATGTGCAGCGTCTGTTTCGAGATCTCAAGCACCTGAGGACGTTCGAGGGTGAGATGTCTGCTCACGCTGGAATTTGTATCCATGATGGCCAACGAATGCTCGTGCGGCCTCAAGAAGCCTTGGCGGCTTTTCCAAGCTGGGTCTTGTGAGCTGCACCAAACAGCAAGGTGTCGTTCAGCGGGACAGGGGAAGTCCAGTTAGAGGGCTCCAGGGTCCCCATATGTTAAGATTCATAGCAGAGCTCTCCGAATGGATGCCTGGAAACTCCACCTCCATTACCACTGAAGCCTAGGAACAGGGCAGTTTTGATCCAGTGGCTCTGCTTCGCACTTCCAAGGGATCTGAGTTGACGGAGTTTCTCAGTCAGTCGAGTCACAAAGCTGCTTGGTGTCCAGGGAGACCTTAGAATATGGCGGTAGCTCTGGGGCCATTCAGGAACCTGCTAGCCTGTGGGTGGGACCCAGTTCCCAAGAGCAAAGTTTCCTTGTCGGGACGAGAGGGGTTCTACTGTTTGGCTCAGGGACCACACGTTGGGCCATATGTTGGTTTTCCAGAATAGGCCGAAGGGACAGAGGCCTGATAACCTAAGCTAGGTTTTGGATGAGGTCTTAGGGGCATGTCAGGTTGAATCTTCAGACTCAGGCCCATTGACGTGCGTGTCTTCCTGGAGGAAGTTGCTGACGGTGTCTCATAGTGTGCCTTTTTACAGAGCGGCCTATGAAATTGAGGTGGGTTCAGGTGCCTTGCATGTTTCTCCCATTCTGGATTGTTTGGGCAACTGAGACGGGCAGAGTTTCCTCGGGAGGCCATGCCCAGTGATGCGGTGTGGTTCTGGGATCCCATCCTGGAGGGCATGGGGTCAAGGCTTTGGGAACGAAGCCTTCAGAAAGCTACTCGGGGAAGAATTAGGGGCGAGGTTATGGCAGTCCCGATGTGCAGACCCTGAAAGCAGCTCCTCAGGATTTGAAATTCGGGTGCCTGGGAGGCAGGAGCAGAGGCTTTTCTCTCTGGACTGTATACCTAGGATGGTCTCAGAATGGACGGGTGAGCACATGGGTGCATGGGATATTCTCCCTTTCTGGGGATTCTGCCAGGCTCCCAAGAGTTTGGAGTATTTCTGGGGTAAAGGAAGAGTGCTCTATTCCATCTCAGGGATCCTGCCCAAACAGTGATTCCAGAGACGGGTTGTGGGTCACGTGGCCTGGACAACACCATCCAGGGTTAGGATTTGGGTCTAGGGGCACAATAGGTTCTCTCTGTGGGACCCTGGTCCTGCCCCGACAGGCTGTGCTTGAAAGGGGTCTCAGGCTAAGAGTCACAATGGCTGTTTTGGCCCATTTGCTCCTCCTGAGAGTGCGTGGTCTCATGGGCCATGCAGGTGGCTCCCACTCTGAAAGTAGTACCACCATATCAACATCCACTTTCCTGCCATGGGGAAGGAGGAGTACTCTGTTGTGCTTCAGGTACACAGAAGGGCAGGGTTTTGCACTACCTTCTGGGGTCAGATACCTGCATACCCAGGTTGGATGGAAATAACGGGCTCGGGCCAAGGCAGTTCCCACCTGCAGGATATGGGTCCCGCTATCTGGCTGGCCGACAGGAGATTGGGTCTTGGGCTGTGTTACACAGACCTTTAGTTCACAGGGCGACCTATGATATCTGGGTGTCCTTGAGGGTCGTGTGGTTGGACGCTCATTTGGGGTTTTGGGCAGACCTGTAGGACATTTCTTCATTCTGTTGGCCAGGTATAAGGCAGCTTTGTGATTCCAGAATTCCCAAGGTGGTGGGCCTGCCTGCAAAGCTTGTGTGGATCGAAATCTGAAAACACAAGCTATGGTTATGTTCAGTGCCGAGGGCATGACAGTTCCATTGTGCAGCAGCTGTTTCAAGATCTCCAGCACCTGAGGATGGGCGAGGGTGATATATCGGCTCACACTGGAATTTGTATCCATGATGGCCAACGAATGCTCGGGTGGCCTCAAGAAGCCTTGGAGGCTTATGCAAGCTGGAGCTTGTGAGCTGTTCCAAACCACAAGGCGTCCTTCTGTGGGACAGGGGAAGTCAGCTTAGAGGTCTCCCACATGGAAAGTATCGATAGCAGAGCTCTCCGAATGGATGCCTGGAAACTCCACCTCCGTTACCACTA
>NW_019157458.1:0-2361 GCF_002288905.1 Enhydra lutris kenyoni | reverse complement strand
TTACATAAATGGAAATGTAATTGGTCATTCTATTCTGAAGTCTGAACAATTAATTGATACATTCATGTTCAACATTTCACAAACTAATTATCACCAATGATCTATGTTATAGTAAACTGCTCAGAATTTTTGAATCTCTTTGGAAAAATATTAAAAAAACAACAAAAAATGCTTCTTGTATTAAAAAGTAAAGATCTTAAAGACAAGTATGTTCAACTATATTTACATAAGTTTATAAATTAATAGGCTCTTATGTCATGTTCTCCTCTTGTTTAGAGTCTATGTGCACTGACCTTGTAAGAATTATACGGTAAAAATAATGGGACTATTGAAATTTAACAGTATACACTACAGAGATACATATACTTCCTCTATTTTATTTATATGAAGAATTCAAATTATGACATATCATAATGATACTCCATAAAATACAAGTTTACTTAATATGACAAATACTTTGTGTTATAGCCTAATTCAATTTTTAGAGCATCTAAATTTTTATATAGGAGTTATTTTAGGGAATATTTTTCAATGATTTTTAAGTAGTGGTTTTCTTCTGACATGCCATTTGTGAAGCACCATGTGTTTGGGAATTAACTATGTATAGGTTTGGATCGATCACATCAAGCAAAAGGACATTCAGCTTCCAACATGCATTGTTGTCTTCAGGCTTCTAAAGTTTATCCCATGGTTTTGGGTATAGAAAGTATGAGCAAAAGTTTTATTTAAATTGTGTGAACACAAGGTATTTTATGATTTATATTTTATTAGTATGTAGAGAGTAATCTTGGGAAAATAAATTAATCTCCCTGGAGTACAGATTTCCCAAAAGTAAAATGAAGAAAGTGTAAATTATTTCAAGCCCATTTCCAATGAAAAAAATATGATGTTTTACAAAAATCAATAGCCATATAAAGCATTCTTTCTTTGTCCTGTAGTACTGCAGGTATTATCAGTTTTACTGCATTGACCCACTAACCATTAATACCTAAAGAAGTATTGCTTGCCCAGCATTATATTTCTTAGATGTGGGGTCTGGACTGTGAAGGGTGACCATTAAAGAATTTAAAGTACTACCTGCTTTGAGAAGCTTACATTCTGATTGGGCAAAAACAATGAACAACAAAAATAACAAAGTAATATATAGTGACATCAAATTAAATTCAACATACTTTGAGTGTCAGGTGGTACATTGCAATATGACAAGTATGGTCCAGGTTTTATATACTCTGGAAGTAAAGGGGACCAGAAAGCTCATTTGGTCCAACTCCTTTCATTTACAGTAAGTGAACTAAGGGTATAGGAGTTCATGTAAGACATTTGATGATAGTACTAATTAATGCACTCCACAGTCTTACCTATTCCCTGCTTTGCCTGAATGCAGTAATAGTTTTGTACCTTATCAGAAAGTTAAATATACCCAAGACTTGTTTATTTCTTGGTCTTACAACTTTTCTTTATATCACAAAATCTGTGATATAAAGCATTTTCAATATGTGCTAGCCATTTTATAATGTGAGAGTGCAAAGCAGGATTATTTGAGGAAGGGAATTTGAATCCATTAAATATCATATGGATTCTGAATGTCTTAGAACTGCATACAAGAGTAAATAAATATGGGAATATAAGGTCACTGCTAAAAACAATAGCTAGATCAAAGCTCTTTAGAAAAGAAATAGAGCCAAATACACAATTTGTAGTCCATCACCATCACTGCCAATGACAATTTCAAACTCCAGTTTCTAGGAAGTTATATTCTGTTACTGTGTGTATCAAATTTTAATGTGCATACCAGTCACCTGGGAATCTTGCTAAAATGCAGATTCTGATTCAGTAGAGTCTGGGTAGGACCTGAAATTTTGCATTTCTAACATGTTCACTGGGGATGTGGATGCTGCTGCCCCTGGCAAACCACACCGAGCAACAAAAGGCTAATTCTTAGTCTGTTAAATAACATGAAAATGGTGAAGTAAGCAAAAGTAACAGCTGTTTTGCAAAGTATTAAATTTTTAAAAATTGAAATGGTATAAATTATTGCTTTGGGTATTAAAATTGATTTTAACCTTTGGTATAACTAGATCAGTTGAAACTGGTTTAGAAGAAAAACCAGTTGCTTGCTCATTGTATAGTCAAATTTATTTTACAAGCACTATATGCATACATTTATAACATTTTAAAAACAAACCATTGGCCACAGTTTGTCAACAATTTACCAATACTTTTAATATTTTTCCAAAGAGATTCAAAAATTCTGAGCAGTTTACTATAACATAGATCATTGGTGATAATTAGTTTGTGAAATGTTGAACATGAATGTATCAATTAATTGTTCAGACTTCAGAATAGAATGACCAATTACAT
>NW_019157457.1:0-2362 GCF_002288905.1 Enhydra lutris kenyoni | reverse complement strand
GATACCCTCTAGTTCCATCCACGTCGTCGCAAATGGCAAGATTTCATTTCTTTTGATGGCTGCATAGTATTCCATTGTGTATATATACCACATCTTCTTTATCCATTCGTCTGTTGGTGGACATCTAGGTTCTTTCCATAGTTTGGCTATTGTAGACATTGCTGCTATAAACATTCGGGTGCACATGCCCCTTCGGATCACTACGTTTGTATCTTTAGGGTAAATTTTAATTATGGAAATAGTGCAGATATGTTCTTGGAAAATAACAAAGTATTTTTCTTATTTGACAAATAAGATTGGCAAAGGTCGGTAAGTGGTAAAGCCCAGTGTGAACAGAGATGTGAGGAAATGGTCTCTCTGACATGTACTATTGAGGGGTTTTCGAATGATACATAAGCTTACTAGAAGGTAGCTTGGTAATATAATGGAAATATATGTATATTCTTTATTCAGTGATTGTATTTATGGGAATGAATCATAAGGAAATAATATTAGCACTGCACCAGGTTGTGTGTATAAGGATGTGCATTGCAACATATATAATAGAAAGTTGGAAGGAATCTAAAGGTTCACAATTAGAGTATTGCTTATAGAACAGATGACACAAACAAATACTGAACTTTTTTGCAACCATTTCAAAACACAAGGTACATCTTTATAAACTGATGCGGTGAAAGGTCCATGATATATTTTGAAGTGAGAAAAAGCACCACATGGATAGACTGTCTGTAGTATAAATGAAACCATATTCTTTGTAGGATATGAACTAATACACATGCATTAAGAACTCTGGAAAGCTCTTTGTCAAATTATAGTAGGTGTTATTCCATGTGGTTGGGATAATGAGCAGAATTTTTCTGTGTAATTTGAACTTTTACATTTATTAGAATTATTTCTTTTGTGGGTGAAAATTTTTTTGTTAGACTTTTTTTCTACATTTTAGTTCCTGTTACACCAGATTTACTCCCAAGAGTCTATATTACTATAATGTGATCTGATTTGTGGATGATTGCATGTTAAAGGTTATTTACATGATACTATACGACAGGCATAATTATAAGCCCTAGGGATAAAATGTAGGCAAAGTCTCGCATTACTGGCTCTTAGCAGAAATATAAATAAAAGAACACTTAGAATATAGGGTGATAGATAAAAGTGTTTTTGAGGAGCTTTAGAGGAGGGAATGATTAAATTGGGGAGTGGATCACCAAAGACTTTTTAAAGAGTTTATAGCTGACATTGTCAAGAGTTTTTCTTGTGGATAAATTGAAGATAGTCATTGTGGGCAGTGGAAATGACATGTATGAAGAATCAGAAGTGTGAAGTATAGAATGGTAAGAAACAAGCACATCAGTATTTCTGAAACCAAAAGATTTGAGGATGAATTAGTATTAGGAGACATGGTAAAATAACAAACCTATCCATTCATTTGTTAGTTCTTTTGTTCATTCTCAGAGTTACTTGTTTCCAGAAAGAAAATATTATGTAACTTTTAGTAAGAAATTAAATAGAAATTAATTATTGTAAAAATTAAATAGCAGATAGGTACATATAAGTGCAAGTTATGATAATGCCTGGGCTTGGTGAGAATATGAATATGTGAATTGTTAGAACCACCTTTGAAACGAATTTTTATTATGTAAACTGGGTCATACATAGGTATATCCTGTAATCTACCATTTTTATTCCTGGATATTTACCAGAAAAACCTCATGTGCATAAATACCATAAAGTCTGTAAAAGACTGTTCTTAGCGACATTGTTTGAAATAGCAAAACAAAACAAAAAAAAGATTAACTGGGGGAAGAGGGCCCATTTCTGTGGATTTGTGTAAATTATATTTCTTATGAAGGTGTTCCTCAGGCAATACTGATTTTCTTCCCTTCCACTCTCCAGTATGTTCAGGATTCCCCAAAAGAGCTTTGATAATTGGAAATCTTAGAAGGGCTCTGAGCAGAGACAAATAGATTTGCATGAATAGCCTTCCCCAAGGCTGGAAACAAGGAGATCAGTTAAAGGCCTGCTGATATAACATATGCAAAAAAAAGATAATGAGAGAAAGTGGATTTGAAAGATACTCAGAAGGTGAACTTGTTTAGAAAATAGTTTTTTTTTAATCGACAGAAAGATATTTTGCATGAATGCAGATGGGTTTGGGGCAAAGGTTAAAGAATGTCTTAGTTCATTATTTCACATACAGAGTAGGGGGAAAATGTATTTAAACCAAAAAGCAGGGGCGCCTGGGTGGCTCAGCGGGTTAAGCTGCTGCCTTCGGCTCAGGTCATGATCTCAGGGTTCTGGGATCGAGTCCCGCATGGGGCTCTCTGCTCGGCAGGGAGCCTGCTTCCCTCTCTCTCTCTCT
>NW_019157456.1:0-2362 GCF_002288905.1 Enhydra lutris kenyoni | reverse complement strand
TTTGCCCTTGCTTCCCTTGCCTTTGGCGATGTTCCTAGGAAGATGTTGCTGCGGCTGAGGTCGAAGAGGTTGCTGCCTGTGTTCTCCTCAAGGATTTTGATGGATTCCTTTCTCACATTGAGGTCCTTCATCCATTTTGAGTCTATTTTTGTGTGTGGTGTAAGGAAATGATCCAATTTCATTTTTCTGCATGTGGCTGTCCAATTTTCCCAACACCATTTATCGAAGAGGCTGTTTTTTTTCCACTGGACATTCTTTAATGGATTTTGTTTTAACATCATTTTTTGTATATGGTTCTATTTTTCTTCATACTTTTATGTATTTCCAAAAGTAAAGTAATGAATATTCATTCATTTTATGATAAAAAAAAGTGAAAGAAGAGCATAACTGTTGTATGGAGGACAAAGTAAAATCCCTTGGCACATAACATGATTTGTAACAAATCAATGTGAATTTGCAAGCACAGTATTGAAGATGTGGGGTGGGAAATCCTTATGTGTGCTTAGCAAGCAAGGAAGGTCTTGAAAATGCTACAGGACCTTATTGTTAAAATGCAAATATAAAGTAGATAAGGTCCCCTTGATATCCCATTATCTTGTGAAATTTTAGAACCAAACCCAGCATTGGAAACTATGATAACTTTTCTTAGGTCCAGGCTCTGGGAGGTCATAGCCAATCTGGACAAACCTGTGTCCAGGAGAAGTTTTAACACAGACGTGGAACACTAAGCTGTAAGAAACCATGATGTGATTTAAAGGAAAATAAGAGGCAGGGGAAAGATTTTGTCTAGACTCACTATGTTCAGTGCCATTGAAATAGATGAGAATCATTTTTTTCTTTTTTCAGTTTACATATTCCTGAGAATCCTGATTCAGTTTAGTGGATGGAAAAAAAGCCACTTGTCAATGCTTAGCTGACATTGAATTCATTTCCTTCCTCCCTCCATTGTTCAAATTCATGATCAGAAAAAGTTTTCCCATGAGGCGCAGCACTAACATTTCTGTGATGTAGCCAGAGCACACAAACGTCTACTCAGTACCATCATTACAGCATCACTTCCTTCCTGAGAATATTTTCAGGCTCAGGGTACCCATAGCCTAAGCCCTGAATGGCTGCTGCTTTGGGAAAGAGCAGGTAATGTCTCCCCAAATGAGAGGTCGTGCCTGTCTGGGGAGTAGAGATGCCTGGGGACTAGGCAGCCACATGGTGACAGCATTGAGCCCACTCCCTTTGAGCAGCAATTTGTCCTGTGTATTCTCTCAGCATGGATCCCTGCTCTATCTCTACCATCCCTCATGAGTTCCTGAGCACATCATGGTGCCACACCTGTCTCCTGGTTTCTGATCTGCTGCTCTGTCCCTCAAATACCCTTCCCTACCTGATCCCATCGTTGGAATACATTGTATTTTTCCTTCAAAGTTGAGCTTACAGGAGGCACCTCCCCCTGGCTCAGGTGACCCTTCTGTCTGCTCACATAGGGTCTGTGTTCCCGTCTTATTTGTGGTTCCTTGTCTATTTGTTCCCTTCTGCCACCCTCACCTCACTGCACTGTGGCTGACTGTGCATCCTTGTGGAATGGGTAGCTTCTGAGCCTTTGGATGTCAAAATCCTGTGCTGGTTAACATACCCCTGGCTACTGTTGTCAAGGCCCCTGACTTTGGGTGCACATGGTCTAAGTCAAAGTCAGTCATGAGCTTCTGGAATGTGCTCCCACCAGTATTGCCTTGGTCACAAATGGAAGCACTCAAGCTGAAAACCTGGGCATGGATCTGGCTCCTTGTCTCCCATTTCTTCCACATGCCACCAAGACTAAGAGGCACACCTGCATCTTACCTCTAGACATCTCTAGAATCTGTGCCTGGCTATCTACCTTGCTGCTCACTCTGGTTCTGGCACCCTTCAGCTCTCTGTCTGGATGAATGAGACAGCCCTCAATGCTATCCCTTTTCTATTTCTTCCTGTACACTGGAGCCAGTGTCAGCACTTAGATCTCTGGGCCCTTGAAGTTCCTTCCCTTATGGTGCATATCTATGCCCCTTTCTGGACAGGCAGCCAAGGGTTTCTGCCAGCAGGAGGTGAGAAACTGTTCTTGGGGAACAGATGGAGTGTTCCGTGGGGGTATGAGGGCCTTGTAGGGATGGCTCTGCCATGCTGTGCCAGTGATCTCACCCTATCCACAAAGACCACTGTAACCAAAGGCTTGAACCATAACTTCTTAGAGTCTTGGAAGGAGGCTTTGTGGCCTGGGAACACAGAAGTAAGGAAGCCTATGAATGACTGCTTGGAGGTCATTTCCCACTCACATTCCTGCCCCCACCAGGTTGTCATGGGACTTCTTATGGTCTCCCAGATTCTGATCCCC
>NW_019157455.1:0-2363 GCF_002288905.1 Enhydra lutris kenyoni | reverse complement strand
CTCTGGTTCGAAGTTCCAAGTGATCTGAGTTGACAGAGGTTCTCAGTCTGATGGGGTCCAATGCTGCTTGGTGTTCAGGGAGACCTTAGAATGTGGCTGTGGCTCTGGGGCTATGCAGGAATCTCCTACGCTGAGGGTGGGTCCCCGTTCTCAAGAGCAAGCTTTCCTTCTCGAGACCAGAGGGATTCTATTGTATGGCTAGGGGCCACACGTTGGGCCATAGTTGGTTTTCCAGAACAGGTTGACGGACAGAGGCCTGAAAACCTAAGCTAGGTATTGGATGAGGTTCTAGGGGTATGTCAGGTTCAGTCTTCAGATTCAGGTCCATTGACGTGTGTTTCTTCCTGCAGGTAGGTGCTGAAGGTGTGTCAGTCAGACTGCGCATTTTTTCCAGAGCAGCCTATGAAATTGGTGAGGGTTCAGGTGCCTTGAAGTTTTCTCCCATTCTGGAAGGTTTGGGCAACTGAGATGTGCAGAGTTCCCTCGGGAGAGCAGGCCCAGTGTTGCTGTTTGGTTCTGGAGGTCCCATCATGTAAGGCATGTGGTCGCGGCTTTGGGAACCAAGTCTTCAGACAGAAACTCGGGGAAGACTTAGGAGCGAAGTTATGGCTGGCCCGATCTGCAGACCCTGAAAGCTGCTCCTCAGGATTTGAAATTCAGATGCCTGGGAGCGTTAGCAGAGTTTTTTCTGTCTGGACTCTATATCCAGGATGGCCTCGGAATTATAGGGTTGCTACATGGGTCAAAGGGAGGTTTTTCCTATCTGGGGTTTTTCCCCGGCTCCCAAGAGTTTGCTGTCTTTCTGGGGTAAGTGAAGAGTGCTGTTTTCCACGTCAGGGGTCTTCACAAACAAGGATTCCAGAGTTGGGTTGTGGGTCTCGTGACCTGTACAACCCCACCAAGGGTTAGGATTTGGGCCAAGAGGCACGAGAGGCCTGCTATCAGGCTTCCTGGACCAGGACCCAACAGTGTGTGCTTTAAAGGGGTCTCAGGCTAGGGTCCCAAGGCCTGCTTGAGCTCAGCTGCCCCTCCTGAGTGGGCGTGGTTCATGGGCCATGTAGCTGGCTCCTACTCTATAGTAGTACAACCATCTCCACATCCACATTCCTGCCATCAGGAAGGAGGAGTACTCTGCTTTGGTTCAGGTTCCCCCATAGGCAGGGATTTGCGCTACCTTCTGGGGTCAGATACCTGCATACCCAGGTTTGCAGGATATGACGGCCTTGACCAAGACAGAGCCCACCTGCAGGATATGGGTCGCGCTATGTGGCTGGCTGACAGGAGGCCGGGGCTCGGACAGTGTCACACAGAGCATCAGTTCACAGGGCGGCCTATTATAAGAGGGTGCCCTTGAGGGCCATGCTGAAGGACTGTCATCTGGGGATTCTGGGCATCCCCGTAGGGCATTTCTTCCTTCCGGTGGACAGGCAGTAGGCAGGTTTGTTTTTCCAGAATTCCCAATATGGATGGTCTGCTGGCAAGGTCTGTGAGGATGGAAGTCTGAAAACAAAGCTATGCTTATGTTCAGAGCCGAGGCATAACAGTTCCAATGTGCAGCGTCTGTTTCGAGATCTCAAGCACCTGAGGACGATCGAGTGTGAGATATCTGCTCACGCTGGAATTTGTATCCATAATGGCCAACGAATGCTCATGCAGCCTCAAGAAGCCTTGGCGGATTTCCGAAGCTGGAGCTTGTGAGCTGCTCCAAACAGCAAGGTGTCCTTCAGCGGGACAGGGGAAGTCCATTTAGAGGGCTCCAGGATCCCCATATGGAAAGATTCGATAGCAGAACTCTCCGAATGGATGCCTGGAAACTCCACCGCCTTTACCACTGAAGCCTAGGAACAGGGCAGCTTTGATCCAGTGGCTTTGCTTCACAGTTCCAAGGGATCTGAGTTGACGGAGGTTCTCAGTTAGACGGGTCACAATGTTGCTTGGTGTCCAGGGAGACCTTCGAATGTGGCGGTAGCTCTGGGGCCATACAGGAACCTCCTAGCCTGTGGGTGGGACCCCGTTCCCAAGAGCAAAGTTTCCTTCTCGGGACCAGAGGGGTTCTACTGTATAGCTCAGGGACCACACGTTGGTCCATATGTTGGTTTTCCAGAACAGGCCTGAGGGACAGAGGCTTGAAAACCTAAGCTAGGTATTGGATGAGGTTCTAGGGGCATGTCAGTTTCAATCTTCAGACTCAGTTCCATTGACGTGCGTTTCTTCCTGCAGGTAGGTGCTGAAGGTGTGTCAGTCTGACTGCGCATTTTTTCCAGAGCAGCCTATGAAATTGGTGTGGGTTCAGGTGCCTTGAAGGTTTCTCCCAATTTGGAAGGTTTGGGCAACTGAGATGTGCAGAGTTCCCTCGGGAGAGC
>NW_019157454.1:0-2316 GCF_002288905.1 Enhydra lutris kenyoni | reverse complement strand
TAGTTACTCACCCAATTTCTTCATACCCTTAAACCCTTTTCTCCCTACAGAGTAACTATCTATTCTGATTACCCATGTAATGAAGCAGAGTTTTATGTATTAAGAGCCTGAATTAAGTTTTAACTTGGTTTTCCCAAATATATATATGGCCTTCAGTATCCCTAGCTCCAAGCCATCCCTACTTATATTTTAATCAAGTTGAGTCATTTAAAACAAAATGGTTATTTAAAGACAGCAGAACAATGCCTTGAAAATTCTGAGCAACACTGATTTTCAATCTAGACCTCTATACTCAGCCAAATCATTAATCAACTCTGAGAATAAAATAAAAACATTTTTCAGATATGTAAGAACTCAACTTACTTCTAATATACCCTTTATTAGGAAGATAATGGAGAATCTATCACAGTAAAAGGAGGAATGAAGTCATATTACCTGACTAGTGACAGACATAAAGCTTTTATTTTTTTTTTAAATTTTTATTTATTTATTTGACAGAGAGATCACAAGTAGACAGAGAGGCAGGCAGAGAGAGAGAGGGAAGCAGGCTCCCTGCTGAGCAGAGAGCCCGATGTGGGACTCGATCCCAGGACCCTGAGATCATGACCTGAGCCGAAGGCAACGGCTTAACCCACTGAGCCACTCAGGCGCCCAGACATAAAGCTTTTAAAAATGCATATAGGTAAAAGAAGAATGCAAAGAAAAATATAAAACAATTATTACTGTACAAGAAAAAGTTGCACAAGAAGGAAATATAGTACACTGCTTGATTCTTCAATGGGCCACATTTCTGTGACTGTAGTATTATATTAACATTTCCTTCTGATTTAAAGGGAAGTTATAATATAAATACAAAGAATAAGAGAGGGCATCTGGGTGGCTTAGTTAAGCGTCCAACTCTTGATTTCAGCTAGGTCATTATCTCAGGATCGTGAGATCAAGCCCTGCCTCAGGCTCCACACTAACCATGGAGCCTGCTCAAGATTCTCTCTCTCTCTCTCACTCTCTCTCTCTCTTCCCCTCCCTCTGCCCCTCTCCCCTCCCACTCACACTCATGCACGCTCTCTAAAAAAGAAAGAAAGAACGAATGAACTAGAGATGTGGAATGATGCCCCTGTAATAGAACGAAATCTTCATCTACCTAGTAATCAGCTGATAAATAATAAAGATACTTTTTTAAATAAAAGAAAATAAATGTCAAAAGAAATAGCTAAAAGACTTAAAAAGTGATTGCCAAACTTCTGCTAGACAAGATGGTATAGACACATTTCTCCATACCTCTCCCCACTTAGAACAACTATAATCCCTGGAAATAACATAAGTCACTTGTGAAAATTCTGGAAAGAATTGTAGAAGGTGGTAAGAAAGCAATAAGCTGATTTGGGAGCCCAAGACTGAAGAATAATGAGGTAACAGAGTGTCTTACCAACAGAAGAAAGTGATGCACACCCAGTGCTTCATCACCTCCATACTAGCTCACTCTTCCTCTTAAAAGGGAGCCTCGGGACATGAACAGACATTTCTGCAAAGACATCCAGATGGCCAAACAGACACATGAAAAAATGCTCCACATCACTCGGCACCAGGGAAATACAAATCAAAACCCCAATGAGATACCACCTCACACCAGTCAGAATGGCTAAAATTAACAAGTCAAGAAATGACAGATGCTGGCGAGGATGCGGAGAGAGGGGAACCCTCCTACACTGTTGGTGGGAATGCAAGCTGGTGCAACCACTCTAGAAAACAGTGTGGA
This sequence comes from Enhydra lutris kenyoni, assembly GCF_002288905.1. Taxonomy (NCBI): domain Eukaryota; kingdom Metazoa; phylum Chordata; class Mammalia; order Carnivora; family Mustelidae; genus Enhydra; species Enhydra lutris. The sequence goes on along the minus strand of NW_019157454.1, from coordinate 560 downwards.
GGTTCCTCAAAAAACTGAAAATAGAGCTACCTTACGACCCAGCAATTGCACTACTGGGTATTTACCGTAAAGATACAAATGTAGTGATCCGAAGGGTTACATTCACCTGAATGTTTACAGCAACAATGTCCACAATAGCCAAACTATGGAAAGAACCTAGATGTCCATCAACAGATGAATGGATAAAGAAGATGTGGTATATATACACAATGGAATACTATGCAGCCATCAAAAGAAATGAAATCTTGCCATTTGCGACGACATGGATGGAACTAGAGGGTATTATGCTTAGCGAAATAAGTCAATCGAAGAAAGACAACTATCATATGATCTCCCTGATATGAGGAAGTGGAGATGCAATGTGGGGGACTTGGGGGGGTAGGAAAAGAAAAAATGAAAGAAGATGGGATAGGGAGGGAGACAAACCATAAAAGACTCAATCTCAAAAAATAGACTGAGGGTTGCTTGGGGGAGGGGAGACAGGAGAGAATGGTGGGGATATGGACATTGGGGAGGGTATGTGCTATGATGAGTGCTGTGAAATGTGTAAACCTGGCAAT
>NW_019157453.1:0-2364 GCF_002288905.1 Enhydra lutris kenyoni | reverse complement strand
GGCCTCTCAGAGGCTGGAGCAAGTCCCTGCATATGGGGCTTGCCATGGCCCTAGGCCACAATCCTAACCAGAATTCAGGTTTTCCAGTCGCTAGTACCCAGGGCTCTGCTCTGGAATCCCACCTTTGGAGGGACACCTGAGGTCGAAAATAGAACTTCTCCCTTTTCATAGAATAATCCCAAAGTCTGGAGAGCCGGCCAAATCCCAAGAGAGGGAGACTCGTCCATGGCCCATGAGGCCACCCCTCCATTCCATGGCCATTCTTGACACAAAATCCAGAGACAAAAGCCTGAGCGAATGCCTCACACTCCCCCTTATTTCATATCCCGAGGAGCTCCCCTCATGGTCTGTAGATCGGCCTACCATACCCTCGGCCCGAAACATAAGTCGAGTTTGTGTTTTCAGATTTCAGTCCCCATAGCCCTGGCCCAAACACCATCTGGGCTGCAGCCTCTGGAGCCATATCATAGGACTGTGCCCACTCTCGCCAAAGAAACTGTGCCCACTCCATGGACACAACCCTACAGATTAGAAGAAACCACCAAGGCCCCTGGGGCATCCCAATAGTGTAGGCCACCCTGGACAAAAAGTGGCATTGTGACCCACCTGAGACATCTATCTCCAGGCAGACATGCATGTTAATGGCCCTGAGATAGAAGATTGAAACTGACCTGCCCCTAGGTCCCCATCAGAAAACTAGCTTAGGTTTTCTGGCATCTCTCCTCAGAGGCCTGCTCTGGAATACCAATATATGGTCCAATATGTGGACCCTGAGGCACACAACAGAAACCCTCCTGTCCCCAGAAGGAAACCTTGCTCTTGGGACCTGAGTCCAACCCTCAGGGTAGCAGAATCCTGTATAGCCCCTGAGACGCTGCCACATTCTAAAGTCTCCCTGGACACCAACCCTGCATTGTGACACATCAGCCTGAGAACCCCTGTCAATTTAGCCCCCTTGGAACTTTGCCCCAGAGTCAGCAGATCTAACCTGCCCTGTTCCTCAGCTGCAATGGTAACGCAAGTTTGGCTCTCCAGGAATCCATGCTGAGAGCTCTGCTATCCAATCTATCCATATGGGGGAAACTGGAGCCAACCAACTGGACTCCCCCTGTCCCACAGAAGGACACCTTGTTGTTTGGAGCAGCTCACAAGCCCCAGCTTTGGAAAGCCTACATGGCCTCTTGAGGCCACCCCTCCATTCATCGGCCATCATGGGCACAAACTCCAACGTGAGCAGATATCTGACACTCGTCCTTACTCAGGTGCTGGAGATCGCCAATCTACCACTGCACATTGGAACTGCCATGCACTCGGCACTGAACTCAACTGTAGCTTGTGTTTTCAGACTTTTGAGCTCACATTCCTGGCCCACAAGCCCTCCAGATTGGAAATTCAGGAGCCACAATGCAGCCTTCTGCCTGCCCACCAGAAAGAAGAAGTGCCCTATGGGTCTGCCCAGAAAGCCCACATGAAGATCCACCTGCTCGGCCCTCAATGGCACCCCAGTATCACAGGCGGCCCTGTGCACTAGTGCTCTGTCTGACGCAGCCTGAGCCACAACCTCCTGTCAGCCACCCAGATAGCAGTTTCCATATCCTGCAGGTGAGACCTGCCATGGCCTGAGGCCGTCATCTCTACCCAACCTAGGTATTCAGGCATGTGTCCCCACCTTAGCTCAAATCGCAGCCTATGAGAGATCCTGAAGCACAAAAGTGTACTCCTCCTTCCCCATGGCAGGAAACCTGCCTGTTGGGATGGGTGTCCAACCCTTGGAGTGGGAGCCAGCTGCGTGCCCCATGAGACCATGCCCACTCATAGGGGCTGCCTTGGGTACAAACAGGCATTGGGACCCTCAGCCTGAGCCTGCTTTCAAACAAGCCCCCTTGGAAGCTGGACCAGTAGTCCGCATAGCGGGCCTGCCATGCCCTTAGGCCCAAATCCTAAACTGCGGAGGGGAGCTCCAGGTGCCTGGAAAGAGAACTTTTTTCTGGAATCCCTTTTTGGGTGGGAACCCTGAGATGGAAAACAGCACTCTTCCCTTCCCCCAGAAAGACACCAAACTCCTGGGAGCCAGACAAAATCCCCAGAGACAAAGAATATCCCATGGCCCCATGAGGCCACCCCTCCATTCCGTGGCCATCCTAGACACAAAATCCAGACAGAAAAGTCTGCACTACTGCCTCCCAGCCGCCCGAATTTCAAATCCTGAGGACCTGCCCACACGGTCTGCAAATTGGGCCTCCCATCACCTCGCCGCTAACCATAAGCTGAGCTTGAGTCTGTAGACTTCTGTCCCGAAAGCCCTGGCCCACATGCCCTCCAGGATGGGGCCTCTGGAGCCACACCAGACGAATGTGCCTATCC
>NW_019157452.1:0-2364 GCF_002288905.1 Enhydra lutris kenyoni | reverse complement strand
GCCTTCCTCAGGTGGGTCCCCAGTCCCCCTGCTGCCCCGCAGGCCCCCTACCTGGGCCCTCCCAGGGCGGGACTGAGGGGTGTGCCTGGGCTGAGGCGGTGCCTTGCTCCACCCCAGGGACAACATAGAGACCCTAGCCTTGGAACTGGACTTCTGGATGGAGAACAGGACCATCTCTGTGAGCTCGGGGGGCCAGAGCTATGTCCTGAACCACTATGCTGTCCCTTACGGGGGCCCCAGGTAAGGAGCTGCTGCCAGCCTCTCGGTCTCTAGCTCCTCACTCCGGTCTGAGGGCCATGACAGCCCCGCCTCTCGGATGCTGATACTGAAAGCCCTGGGCAATCCAGGGCCCACCAAGGGCAATCCAGGGGCAGCTGAAGCAGCATGGCTCAGCCTCCAGCTTGGCCTTGGAGCCTCCCGGTGCCAGGATGCCCACTTTCCTCTTCCAGGCCAGAGGCCTACAGCAAGGATTTTGAGCTGGCGGACACGTTGCCAGAAGGTAAGCAACAAGCGCAGGAACTGGGGTGGGGCAGGGAGTCTGGTGTTGGGTGTCAGGTCTTGGTCCCTCATTCCCTGCCCCATTGTCCTCACAGAGGACCGGGTGGCTCTGTGGGCTGAGCTCAAGGCTGGGGCTGAGTCTGGCTGGGACTTCTCTTCACGGTGGCTCGTCGGAGGCCCAAACTCTACATCGCTCAGCAGCATCCGGACCAGCAAATTCGTGCCTGTCGACCTCAATGCCTTTCTGTGCCAGGCAGAGGTGCTGATGAGCAACTTCTACACCAGGCTGGGTGAGCAGCCCCGTGGGGGGGTGGGGGAGGTGGAGCTCACCCAGCTGGGATCCTACCTCAGCCTTGGCTGTGGAGCTGGAATTAGGACCCTGACTGAAGGGCCTCCAACCTCCTGGCTGGCTCCGGACCTCACCTCTAGGGCAAGAGTACAAATGGGCCCCCTTCTCCACACCCCCTCCCTTTCTTACTGGGAGGGACTACGAGGGTATGTGAGAGGACACCTGAGTCCACGCTTTCAAACTCCCTCCATTCTCTTTCCCCAAAAAACTGCCCTCGGACCTCTCGTAGCTAGGGAAATGCACATGGCCGGTGCCCTCCTAGGATGGACCCAGGAGCAGGCAGATGTGGGTCTAGAAGGTCCTACAGGGCCATAGCTCAGGAACTCTTAGCTCCTAGAGGCCGGAAATGTGGGCTCCAGGTCTGCACGTCCCCTTGGTGTCAGGACTTCTAGCCCTCGGGGAGGACAACAGGGGGAGGCCAATTTTGGCCTCTTTCTTGAAGGCATGGGACCCAAGGTCAGGGCCTCCTGGTAGCTCAGCCTAAAGAGAGTTTCACCCCAGGGAATGACATCCAAGCCACAAAGTACAGAAATCTGCAGCAACAGCACTTGGCTGCCATGAGAGCCATCCTGTGGGATGAAGAGAAAGGGGCCTGGTTTGACTATGACCTTGAGAATGGGAAGAAGAACCTAGAGTTTTACCCATCCAACCTCACTCCTCTCTGGTCTGGCTGTTTCTCTGACCCGGACGCCGTGGACAAGGCTCTGAAGTATCTGGAGGTGAGGGGGCAGCAGGGTGGGCGGGTTACTGGGGGCAGCACCACCTGCTCTCTCCCTGCTTCAGAGCCAGGGATCTCTGGCAAGTGGCAGCCAACCCTCTCCTCCACTCCCAAGTCGGAGCCTGCGGGTCCCGCTGAAGCCACCAGGGGGCAGCCCTGAGCAAGAAGAGAAAGTCCAGGGAGGGGGACACCTGTCTTGAGGAGGGCCCAGCCTCTTGGCTCCTCATCGAGCCGCCACCCACAGTCCTGAAAATGTCTGAAACCTCCTAGGACAGCCAGATCTTGACCTACCAGTATGGGATCCCGACCTCTCTCCAGAAGACAGGCCAGCAGTGGGACTTCCCCAATGCCTGGGCCCCCCTGCAGGACCTGGTCATCAGAGGTAGGGAGTAGGGAGGCAGGGATGGGGCTTATCCCAGGACCTTCCCCCCCCCTTGCATCTGGTCAGCCTGGAGGGTCAGCCTCCTGGTGCGGGGGACGTGTGAACACAGCAGGTGGGGTCTTTCTCTGGCTCTTCTGGTTTCTCAGCTCCCCACTCAGCAGACATGTGTGTCCACCCCCACCTGTCAGGGGAACCAGCCCTCCTTTCTCCCTCCAAACCCAGGCCCTGGGGAAGGAGCACGTTGGCTTTTCACGCAGCTTATGATGAAGGTCTTAAGGCCCAGGCCCCTTTCCCTCCTAGAGGAGAGTAAGGCTCAGGCCTCTGCTCCCCCTGGGATGGGGACTTAGGAGATTCAGGGTCCTGCCTGGGCGGGGGGGCATCTAGGTCTGGCCAAGTCTCCTTCACCTCGGGCCCGGG
>NW_019157451.1:0-2364 GCF_002288905.1 Enhydra lutris kenyoni | reverse complement strand
CTCTCTCTCTCTCTCTGACAAATAAATAAATAAAATCTTTAAAAAAAAAAATGGTGCTGTTTCAAACAAAAATTAAGATGGCCTCTGTTTACTGCAGAATCAGAACAGTATTTTCCTTAATGCTAACTGGGCAGTGTTTACTGAAGTGTGTTTTTTCATTGAACATTAGCTCTTTAGGATTAGATAGGACATGAAACAGCCTACACTGTCAAATTAATGTAAGAAACTGCTAAGATAAACAAAGCCAAACAAAACCCTTCTCTGAGCCCTTACTGTATGCTGATGGCCACTACGCATTTCCTAGATGGATGTGGTGTAAAGTGTTTCTCAAACTTACTTAACAGTAGCATTTGAGGGGGTGGGAATTCTTCTACAAAAATATATCACTGCCAAGAGAAAGGCAGACAGCATCATGTAAAGACAACCTACGGGAAAGAGCTTTTCACAAGAAGTTGTAATAAAGAGTGATAGAGTAGCTGCACCATAAACATTTGTGAAATCTCTTAAAATAGCAATTCATATGTATTTCTACATAGAACATGACTTAAGACTCATTCTGAATCTAGGTAAATGGCAGCTAATTTTGGATAATTTTAAGAGGAAAGAGCTTGTGTTTTTCTTTTTTATTGAAATATAACTGACATATTACATTAGTTTTTAGGTCTATAGAATCATTTCACATATACGTGTGTGTGTGTGTGTGCGTGTGTGTATATATATATATATATATGAAAAAATATATATATATTTTAAAGATTTTATTTGACAGAGAGAGAGCACAAGCAGAGAGAGCAGCAGGATGAGGGAGAAGCAGGCTCCCCTCTAAGCAGGAAACCGGATGCAGGACTCAAACCTGAGCTATAGGCAGACGCTTAACTGAAAGAGCCACCCAGGTGCTCCCATATATGTATATATTGTAAACTGATTACCACAGAAGTTAGCATCCACTACCAGACATAACGAAGTGTTTCTTGTGATGAGAACTTTTGAGATCTATTCTCTTAGCAGCTTTCAAATACACACTATAATACTGTTAACTGAAGTCATCGTGCTATACCTTACATTCCCAGAAATTATAACTGACTGGAACTCTGTCCATTTTTATCACCTTCACCCACTTCACCCACCACCAACCCCACCCCACAGCAAACACCAATCTGTTCTCTGTTATCTATGAGTTCATTTTTTTTCTTTCTTAAGATTCCACGTGTAAGTGGGGGCACACAGTATTTGTATTTCTGTGTCTGACTTACTTCACTTAACATAATGCCTGCAAGGTTCTTCCATGTTGTGGCAAATGGCAGGATTTTATTCTTTTTTTTTAATGGCCAAATACCATTCCATTTTGTGTGTGTGTGTGTGTGTGTGTCACATCTTTTTAATCCATTCATCTGTCAATGGATACTTAGGTTATTTTCATGTCTTGGCTATCATACATAATGCTGAAAAAAACATGAGCAGACATGTTTTCAAGATGGTGATCTTATTTCCCTCAGATAAATACCCACAAGTGGAACTGCTGGATTTTATGGTGGAGTTCTATTTTTAATTTTGGGGGAAACCTCTATATTGTTTTCCATAGTGGCTACGCCGATTTATAGAACCATCAACACTGCACTAGTGCTGTCTTTGACATCCTCACCAACACCTATTCCTTGTCTTTGCTAACAGCCACACGTCACGTGTGAGGTGACATCTCGTTGTGGTTTTAATCTGCATGTCCCAGGTGATTAGTCACGCTGAGGTCCTTCTCATGTGCCTGTCGGCCATTCGTATGACTTCTCTAGAAAAACGTCTATTTGGTTTCTCTGCCTATTTTTTTTTTCTCTGCCTATTTTTTATTAATTGGATTGTTTGGTTTTTCTCAATCGAGCTGAGTTCTTTATATGTTTTCAGTATTACCCTTTTTCAGCTATATGATTTGCAAATCTTTTCTTCCATTCCATAGGTCACTTTTCCACTTGATGGTTTTTATTGTGCTTTTTAGTTTGATGTAGTCCCACTTACTTATTTTTGTTGCCTTTGCTTTTGGTGTCAGATCCAAAAAATCATTGCCAAAACTGATGTCAAAGACCCCTATTATTTTCTTTTAGGAGTTCTGTGGTCTCAGGATTTATGTTCAAAGTTTTAACCAATCTTTTATTTTTGTGTATGATGCAAAATAATAGTAGTTTCATTCTTTTGTATGTGGCTCTCCAGTTTTCCTAACACCATTTACTAAATAAAGTATCCTTCCCCCATTCTATATTCCCTCTGTCATAAATTAATTGACCAGGGGCGCCTGGGTGGCTCAGTGGGTTAAGCCTCTGCCTTCAGCTCAGGTCATGATCCCAGGGTCCTGGGATTGAGCCCCACATTGGGCTC
>NW_019157450.1:0-2365 GCF_002288905.1 Enhydra lutris kenyoni | reverse complement strand
GGTGGAAGCAGGCTGAGCAGAGAGCCCAACGCAGGGCTCGATCCCAGAACCCTGGGATCATGACCAGAGCTAAAGGCAGAGGCTTAGCCCACTGAGCCACCCAGGTGCCCCTATACCTGAGGTGCTTAGAATAGTGCCTGGTACCTAGAGGCACTCAGTAATTATACTTTAAAATGCAGCTTATACAATTGAAATTGCACAAAAGAGAAAATATCGAAGTTCTTCTGTTAATAGGGGCCAATCCTAGAGAAGCACTAGAAACAGCATGTATGTCATAAATGAAAAGGCTTTAAAGGCCTGTCTTTGTTGGTGAACTCCGCATTGCTATCTCCAGCCCAGCCTTCTCCCCTGAACTCAAAACTCAGAGCGAGCATCTCTCCTGGTTATCTCGTGCTGTCTAATAGGGATCCAAGCAGAAGTGGTTCAAACCCAGACTCCAAACCTGCTATTCCCACAGCGTCCCTATGCACGTGTTTCTCGGAGTCATTGATGCCTTTGGCATTAGTCAGAGTCTGTTTGGGAATTTGATGCCACAACAGTTATTTTAACAGAGAAGGTTGAATATAAATCATTGTTAACTGAAAAGGCAAAAGAAGACCCCTGAGGTAACACTGTGGTGGTCAGCATTGGAAGCACCCACCACCCCAAGAGGTAGGGGAACAGAAGAAGTGTTGGGGTTATCTGAACCTACAGTCTGCAAGGTGGGGCCTGCAGAGCTAGACCTCTGATGACAGAACCAGGGCCAGCAGGTGCTGATACCTTTGAGGGGGCCCAATGAGGCTGGTTCTGGGGCGGGGGGTGGTGAGGAAATTGGAACCAGCTACTGTGGCAGCGTTGCTGAGAGAAACAGGAAGTCCTCATGATGGAACATATCTCCACTCCTTCCCCAGGCTTGCAAACCCTCCTAGCACCTCCTGTCAGCAGAGCTTAATGTGGAGCAAACTGGCAAAGCGGAAGGCTAGTCTGCAGAGAGACATGAGCCTAGAAACCTGAACTTAAGAACCAGCACAGTCTGCCCCTTTAGCTGCTTAGCCTCCACACACCTTTCTACCAAACTGCTTTCTCTCAACTTGCCTCTCGGCTCTACCTTTAAAATACTTCCAAGACTCAGCTGTGTCTCACCACTGCTCTGTCACCACTGTGTTCTGAGCACCTGGACTGGTGTAGTAACCTCTCAAGGGGCTTCCTTTACTTGCCCTCCAGTCAGTTCTCCACACCGAAGCCAACGTTACTGTACTTATAGCTAGGGCTGCCATGACACATTACCACACACTTAGTGGATTTAAACGGAAATTTACTCTCTCACCATTCTGGAGGCCAGAGGTCTGAAATCCAGCTGTCAGCAGAGGCGCTGACTTCTACAGCCTCCTGAGGGAGAATCTCTATGTTCCCACCTCTCTCCTAGCTTCTGCTCGTTGCAGACAATCTTTGGCCTCCCTTAGTCTTGTAGAATTCCTCCAACCTTGGCTTCTGTCTTCACATTATCTTCTTCTCCATGTCTCTGGGTGTTTCCGTGTCCATTCCCCTTACTTATTAACGACAACAGCCATTGGGTTTAGGGCCCATCCTAAATCCAATAGGATATGATCTTGAGATCCTTAACTTTATTATATCTGTAAATAAATATCTATTTTCAAATAAATTCTCATTCACGAGTACTGGGGATTAAGACTTGAAAATCATTTAGTGTCCACTGTTCAACCCACTACAGTGATAGTGTTAAAACACAAATCAGATCGTGTCACTCTTCTGCTCAAAATCCTGCAATGGCTCCCAGCATGCCCTGAGTAAAAACTGCACTTGTCCACAGCTCTGAATGCTACACCTCTGATTTCCTCTCCTCCTTCTCTCATCTTCTTCACGCTGCAGGAGCTCCTTTACTCCCCACACTCCCCACACATGGCAGCTTCAAGTTTCTGCATGTGCTGTCCCTCTTCAGAGAACATTCTCCCTCCAGATAACCCTGAGCTTCTTCACATCTTTTCTTAAAAGTCACATTCTCAGCAACCCTGAGCTTCTTCAGAACGTTTCTTAAAAGTCACATTTTCAGCAAGGCTTCCTCTAACCTTGCTGTATAAAATTCTACTCTCGTCCTCGTTTCCTGCTTCATTTTTTGCCAGAGCACTTAATGATATATCTATACTATAAATTTTGAGTTCTATCACTTTCTTTTATGTCTCCTGCCACTAAAATGTAAGCTCCATGGAGACAAGGAAAAATAAGACCAAAGTGTCTCCAGACAGGCTTGACGTCTTTTTTTTTTTTTTTTTTTTTTTTTTGCCAATTTCATTCACGGCTATACCTGAGCACTTACTTAATTTTTTTAAGATTTTAGTTATTTATTTGACAGACAGAGATCCCAAGT
>NW_019157449.1:0-2365 GCF_002288905.1 Enhydra lutris kenyoni | reverse complement strand
GCAGGAATCTCCTAGGCTGAGGGTTGGTCCCGGTTCTCAAGAGCAAGCTTTCCTTCTCGAGACCAGAGGGAATCTCTTGTATGGCTAGGGGCCACACGTTGGGCCATAAGTTGGTTTTCCAGAACAGGCCTGAGGGACAGATGTCTGAAATCCTAAGCTAGGTGTTGGATGAGGTTCTAGGAGCATATCAGTTTCAATGTTCAGATTCAGGTCCATTGACTTGCGTTTCTTCCTGCAGGTAGATGCTGAAGGTGTGTCAGTCAGACTGCACATTTTTTCCAGAGCAGCCTATGAAATTGGTGTGGGTTCAGGTGCCTTGAACGATTCCCCCATTCGGGATGGTTTGGGCAACTGAGATGTGCAGAGTTCCCTCGGGAGAGCAGGCCCATTGATGGTGTTTGTTTCTGGAGGTCCCACCTGGAGGGCATGTGGTCACGGCTTTGGGAACCAAATCTTCAGACAGCAACTCGGGGAAGATTTAGGAGCGAAGTTATGGCAGGCCCGTTGTGCAGACCCTGAAAGCAGCTCCTCAGGATTTGAAATTCGGATGCTTGGGAGCAGTAGCAGAGGCTTTTCTGTCTGGATTCTATATCCTGGATGGCCTAAGAATGAGAGGGTTGCTACATGGGTCCATGGGAGGTTCTACCTATCTGGGGTTTTTCTCCGGCTCCCAAGAGTTTGCTGTCTTTCTGGGGGAAGGGAAGAGTGCTGTTTTCCACGTCAGGGGTCCCGCCCAAAAGTATTCCAAAGTGTGCTTGTGGGTCACGTGGCCTGGACAACCCCACCAAGTGTTCGGATTTGGGCCAAAAGGCACGAGAGGCCTGCTCTCTGGCTTCCTGGTCCAGCCCCCAACAGGGTGTGCTTTAAAGGGGTCTCAGGCTGAGGGTCCCAAGGCCTGTTTGTACCCAGCTGCCCCTCCTGAGTGGGTGTGGTCCCATAGGCCATGTAGTTGGCTCACACCCTAGAGTAGTACAACCATCACCACATCTACATTCCTGCCATAAGGAAGGAGGACTACTCTGCTGTGATTCAGGTTCCCCCATAGGAAGGGATTTGCTCTATCTTCTGGGGTCAGATACCTGCATACCCAGGTTTGCAGGAGATGACGGGCTCTTAACAAGACAGAGCCCACCTGCAGGATATGGCTCGCACTATGTGGCTGGCTGAGAGGAGGCCGGGGATCGGGCTGTGTCAGACAGAGCATCAGTTCACAGGGCGGCCTATGATATCAGGGTGCACTTGAGGGCCATGCAGTAGGATTCTCATCTGCGGATTCTGGGCAAACCCGTAGGGCCTTTCTACCATCCGGTGGTCAGTCAGAAGGCAGTTTTGTTTTTCCAGAATTCTCAATATGGATGGCCTGCTGGCAAGGTGTGTGAGGATTGAAGTCTGAAAATAAAGCTATGCTTTTGTTCAGTGCCGAGGCCATAACAGTTCCAATGTGCAGCGTCTATTTCGAGATCTCAAGCACCTGAGGACGATCGAGTGTGAGATGTCTTCTCACGCTGGAATTTGTATCCATGATGGCCCACGAATGCTCGTGCGGCCTCAAGAAGCCTTTGCGGCTGTCCGAAGCTGGAGCTTGTGAACTGCTCCAAACAGCAAGTTGTCATTCAGCAAGACAGGTGAAGTCCAGTTAGAGGGCTCCAGGGTCCCCATATGGAAAGATTCGATAGCAGAGCTCTCCGAATGGATGCCTGGAAACTCCACCACCGTTACCACTGAAGCCTAGGAACAGGGCAGCTTTGATCCAGTGGCTCTGCTTCGCAGTTCCAAGGGATCTGAGATGATGGAGGTTCTCAGTCTGACGGGTCACAATGCTGCCTGGTGTCCAGGGAGACCTTAGAATGTGGCGGTTGCTCTGGGGCCATGCAGGATCCTCCTAGCCTGTGGATGGGACCCCGTTCCCAAGAGCAAAGTTTCCTTCTCGGGACCTGAGGGGTCTACTGTATGGCTCAGGGACAACACGTTGGGCCATATCTTGGTTTTCCAGAACAGGCCGGAGGGACAGAGACCTGAAAACCTAAGCTATGTTTTGATGAGGTTCTAGGGGCATGTCAGGTTCAATCTTCGGACTCAGGCCCATTGACGTGCGTGTCTTCCTTGAGGTAGGTGTCGACGGTGTCTCATACTGCACCTTTCTTCCAGAGTGGCCTATGAAATTCGGGTGGGTTCAGGTGCCTTGCAGGTTTCTCCCATTCTGGATGGTTTGGGCAACTGAGACGGGCAGAGTTTCCTCGGGAGAGCAGGCCCAGTGATGCGGTGTGGTTCTGGGGGTCCCATCCTGGAAGGCATGTGGTCAAGGCTTTGGGAACGAAGTCTTTAGACAGCAACTCGGGGAAGAATTAGGGGCGAGGTTATGGCA
>NW_019157448.1:1400-2367 GCF_002288905.1 Enhydra lutris kenyoni | reverse complement strand
TTGGGGGTTTTGGGCAGGCCTGTAGGACATTTCTTCTTTCTGTTGGCCAGGTAGAAGGCAGCTTTGTGACTCCAGATTTCCCAAGGTGGAGGGCCTGCTGGCAAAGCTTGTGAGGATCGAAATCTGAAAACACAAGCTATGGTTATGTACAGTGCCGAGGGCATGACAGTTCCAATGTGAAGCAGCTGTTTGAAGATCTCCAGCCCCTGAGGACAGGCGAGGGTGAGATGTCTGCTCATACTGTAATTTGTATCCATGATGGCCAACGAATGCTCGGGTGGCCTCAAGAAGCCTTGGAGGCTTATCCAAGTTGGAGTTTGTGAGCTGCTCCAAACCACAAGGTGTCCTTCTGCGGGACAGGGGAAGTCAGGTGAGAGGTCTCCCACATGGAAAGATTCGACAGCAGAGCTCTCCAAATGGATGCCTGGAAACCCCACCTCGCGTTACCGCAGCAGCCAAGGAACAGGGCAGCTTTGATCCGCTGCCTCTGGTTCGAAGTTCCAAGGGATCTGAGTTGACAGAGGTTCTCAGTCTGACGGGTCCCAATGCTGCTTGGTGTCCAGGGAGACCTTAGAATGTGGCTGTGGCTCTGGGGCCATGCAGGAATCTCCTAGGTTGAGGGTTGGACCCCGTTCTGAAGAGCAAGGTTTCCTCCCTGAGACCAGAGGGAATCTATTGTATGGCTAGGGGACACACGTTGGGCCCTAAGTTGGTTTTCCAGAACAGGCCTGAGGGACAGAGGCCTGAAAACCTAAGCTAGGTATTGCATGAGGTTCTAGGGGCATGTCAGGTTCAATCTTCGGACTCAGGTCCATTGATGTTCGTTTCTTCCTGCAGGTAGGTGCTGAGGGTGTGTCAATCAGACTGAGCATTTTTTCCACAGCAGCATATGAAATTGGTGTGGGTTCAGGTGCCTTGAAGGTTTCTCCCATTCTGGAAGGTTTGGGCAACTGAGATGTGCAGAGTT
>NW_019157448.1:0-1300 GCF_002288905.1 Enhydra lutris kenyoni | reverse complement strand
CTGTTTTCCACTTCAGGGGTCCCGCCCAGACAAGGATTCCAGAGTGGCGTTGTGGGTCACGTGGCCAGGACAACACTACCAAGGGTTAGTATTTGGGCCTAGAGGCACGAGAGGCCTGCTCTCTGGCTTCCTGGTCTAGCCCCCAACAGGGTGTGCTTTAAAGGGGTCTCAGGCTGAGGGTCCCAATTCCTGCTTGTGCCCAGCTGCCTCTCCTGAGTGGGCGTGGTCTCATGGGCCATGTAGATGGCTCCCACCCTAGAGTAGTACAACTATCTCAACATCCACATTCCTGCCATGAGGAAGGAGGAGTACTCTGCTGTGATTCAGGTTCCCCCATAGGCAGGGATTTGCGCTACCTTCTGGGGTCAGATACCTGCATACCCAGGTTCACAGGCGATGACGGGCTCTGACCAAGACAGAGCCCTCCTGCAGGGTATGGGTCGCGTTATGTGGCTGGCTAACAGAAGGCCGGGGCTCGGGCTGTGTCAGACAGAGAATCAGTTCACAGGGCGGCCTATGATATCAGGGTGCCCTTGAGGGCCGTGCTGCTGGACCCTCATCTGTCGATTTTGGGCAGACCAGGAGGGCATTTCTTCCTTCCGGTGGGCAGGCAGAAGGCAGCTTTGATTTTCCAGAATTCCCAATATGGATGGCCTGCTGGCAAGGTGTGTGAGGATGGAAGTCTGAAAACAAAGCTATGCTTATGTTCAGTGCCGAGGCCATAACAGTTCCCATGTGCAGCGTCTGTTTCGAGATCTCAAGCACCTGAGGACGTTCGAGTGTGAGATGTCTGCTCACGCTGGAATTTGTATCCATGATGGCCCACGAACGCTCCTGTGGCCTCAAGAAGCCTTGGCGGCTTTCCGAAACTGGAGCTTGTGAGCTGCTCCAAACAGCAAGGTGTCCTTCAGCAGGAAAGGGGAAGTCCTGTTAGAGGGCTCCAGGATCCCCATATGGAAAGATCTGATAGCAGAGCTCTCCAAATGGATGCCTGGAAACTCCACCTCCGTTACCACTGAAGCCTAGGAACAGGGCAGCTTTGATCCAGTGGCTCTGCTTCGCAGTTCCAAGGGATCTGAGTTGGCGGAGTTTCTCAGTCAGACGGGTCACAATGCTGCTTGGTGTCCAGGGAGACCTTAGAATGTGGTGGTAGCACTGGGGCCATGCAGGAACCTCCTAGCCTGTGGGTGGGACCCCGGTCCCAGGAGCAAACTTTCCTTCTCGGGTCCAGAGGGGTTCTACTGTATGGCTCAGGGACCACACGTTGGGCCATATTTTGGTTTTCCAGAACAGGCCGGAG